>NW_026652297.1:33971283-34014949 GCF_009828535.3 Hylobates moloch | reverse complement strand
TTTCCTGTTACTAACATCTTGCCTTGGTGTGGTACATTTGTTACAATATTAACCCATTGAATAATATTGAAGCAATATTAACACGTCATTATTAACTCAAGCCCATAGTTTACATTGGAATTCATTCTTTGCGTTGTAATTTATGGACATTTTTAATCAAAAATAAATCTGTTTTCATAGGAGAGATTATAAGCAGATGAAGAGAATCAAAAATTTATATAATTCCAAAAAAAGCATGGACCTTCCTTTCCAGGATAAGATAGATACAAAAAAACAAAACAAAACAAAACAAAACCCTTTAAAAGTCCCTTCTGATGGCAGGACTCTTGGGTCCTAGAATGACTTGGAGCTTTCAAGAACAACAGTTTAGAAACTAGGCACGACAAAGGGTAGTCAAATCTTTCAGTCCAGGGTATAAAGCACCTTAAAAAATATTTTATACTTAGTATCACTGAACTATACACTTAAAAATGTTTAAAATGGGCTGGATGTGGTGGCTCATGCCTATAATCCCAGCACTTTGGGAGTCTGAGGTGGGAGGATAACTTGAGCCAGGAGTTCAAGATCAGCCTCGGCAACATAGCAAGACCTTGCCTCCACAAAAAATAAAAATAAAAAAATTAGCCACGTATGGTGGTGCATGCCTGTGGTCCAGATATTCGGGAGGCTGGGGTGGGAGGATTACTTGAGCCTGGGAGGTCGAGGCTGCAGTGAGGTGAGCCGTGACCGCATAACTGCACTCCAGCCTGGGCAACAGAGCGAGACCTGGTCTCAAAAATAAAAGGTTAAAAAGGTCAATTTTATGTTGGGTACATTTTACCATAAGAAAAAAAGTTTTAAAGAAGAATTACCCAAGACAGCTTATCCACAAGTGGTGTGACTCAATCAGTTGGGTGGAAGCCAATTTCCAGGGCAGAAGGCTGTGAAATATTCATCTCTGAATAAGCAAGATGAACGCCTGTGAGAGGGCTCATTAGCAAGTCGTGTTTCAGAGCCACACAGCAACATTAGCTTTTAAAACAGTGATACTTTAAGCATGGCTTCTATTCAGTCACAGGCTCCCTTCACAGAAGGAAGGAGGAAAAAGCTCATGTGAAGGTTGCTTTCCTGTCCTTGGACTTCTGACATCCCTCAGGCCAGCCCTCAGCAGTGAGCCAACCCACAAGGCCTGCTCAGGATCCAGTGGGAAGACAGCTGTCCTCTTGGATGATCCTGTCACCATATTGGAAGGAGTCCATCTGTGGAGGCTGTCAGAGATTTGATCACCTCAGCAGTTGTTCAGCTGAGCCTCCGGGGACTGGGGAAATTTTCGTGCTGTTGGTGTTGACAATGACATAATCCTGGCTCTAAGTTGTCTAAGTGTGCTTCTCCACAGACATACATCAAGTACTAGATGGTGCCATTCTGTCCCACACGACTGTACGATAAGTCTTCTCAAAGGCTGAGAAGACTTGCCATATAGAGCTTCATTCCTTGAAACCCTAAGTTGGAGCCCTGAAACCTTGGTTTGTCTTTCAGCTACCATAAGGCTGAAATTAACCATAGCCTTCCCAAGGATTGGTTTCTTTTCAAAGAGTTTTAACTTATAAATAGGACCAAAGATTTAAAAAATACAAATGTTTGTCATTAAATGAAATCATGCAAGTGAAAGTGCGTAGAATAGTACTTGGCTCATAGCTAGTACATGGGAAAGTCTTGTTTTCCACCTCCGTGTACTCCAGACGCAGCTTAGAAAATGAGGTAACTTGGCCGGGCTCGGGGGCTCATGCCTGTAATCCCAGCACTTTGGGAGGCTGAGGTGGGTGGATCACGAGGTCAGGAGTTTGAGACCAGCCTGGTCAATATAGTGAAACCCCATCTCTATTAAAAATACAAAAAATTAGCTGGGCGTGGTGGCAGGCACCTGTTATCCCTGCTACTTGGGAGGCTGAGGCAGGAGAATGGCTTGGACCTGGGAGGCAGAGGTTGCAGTGAGCTGAGATTGTGCCACCACACTCCAGCCCGGGTGACAGTGCAAGACTCTGTTAAAAAAGAAAGAGAGAGAGAGAGAAGAGAGAAGAGGAGAGGAGAAAGAAGAGAAGAGAAGAGAAGAGAAGAGAAGAGAAGAGAAGAGAAGAGAAGAGAAAAGGAGGAGAAGAGAAGAGAAAAAGAGGAGAAGAGAAATCAGATAACCTGCAGTCTTGAAGTCACTTCCATATCCTGGGCTTGGTTTGATCAGGGAGAGCAACTAAAAGATTGATTACAATTATAAACTGTGGGTGGAGACAGTGGCTTACACCTGTAATCCCAGCACTTTGGGAGGCCAAGACAGGAGGATCATTTGAGGCCAAGAGTTCAAGACCAGCCTTCATAGTGAGACCCTGTTTCTGAAAAGGAAAAAAAATGTAAATTGTGATTATGAGAAATGCTCAGGTAACAGCATAAAAGGGTGTTGCACAATTTGTGTTCCCTTTTTTAGCCCTCACCTTTTTTTTTTTTTTTTTTTGAGTCAGGGTCTCACTCCATTACCCAGGCTGGACTACAGTGGTGCAATCATAGCTCAGTATAGCCTTGACCTCCTGGCCTCAAGCAATCCTCCCACCTTGGCCTCCCAAAGTGCTGGGATTACAGGCATGACACACTGCACCTGGCCTCTTTCAAGAGCACCGTGTATGAAGCTGTTCTTCTTTGGGCAAGCCTTGGCCTCCATCCAAAGACCCTCAGTCTTCTGCTCTTGCCTCTGCATATTGTATTGTTTGAAAGCATTCATTCTTATGGTACCCAAGTCAACATCCCAGTCCCAATTAGAGTCCTGAGGCCCACTTGTGTTCTAAATGCAGGTGGCATGTTTCCACTTCTATGTCCTGCCATTATCTCCAACCTAAATGGCCTAAATGGCCTAAAAACAAATGTCCATCTGAGGATAACCTACCCCTACATTGCCTTCCTCTGTAGGCCAGGGTAACTTGAAGTCTCCAAGGATCTCGAAAGGAAGGAAAGGTGGCTAAAGCCTTGAGTGTCTTCCCTAGCACTGCTCTGTCCCCGTAGACCCTTGGGGACAGGACTACGTAAGACTAGTGAGGTGCCCAGGGGCAGGGGTGTCCCCTGAGTGTGGGTGCCTCCTGACATTTTGCTTCCCACCTTACTCCTCCTGTTGACCCTTCCTTTCCATTCCCAGAGCCACAAGCCAGGCTCCTGAGCTGATTCTTACCATGACTTTCCAGATGGGTTTCCCATTTCCAACCTTCTTCTCCTTTTAGTCCAAGGACATCTGTACAGTTGCCTCCTTCCAGCGTCATTCTACTAGGCAGAATCACATCTCCCTATGTTCCCAGAACACCATGAAGCCACTTCTCACCCAGGATTGTGGGTTTGGGGGGTTGTTTGGTTTTCTTGGGGGTGCAGGGGAGACAGGGTCTCATTCTGTCACCCAGGCTGCAGTGCAGTGGCACGATCATGGCCCACCACAGCCTCGACTCTGGGGCTTGAGCAATCCTCCCATCTCAGCCTCCTAAGTAGCCGGAACTACAGGTGCACGCCATCGTGCCCGGCTAATTTTTTTTATTTTTTGTAGAGACCAGTTCTATTTGGCCCTGGCTGGTCTTGAACTCCTGGGCTCAAGCAATCCTCCCACCTTGGCCTCCCAAAGTGCTGGGATTACAGTCATAAGCCCCCCCGCCCAGCCCAGGATTGTGTTTTTTTTCTTGAGTATCTGTCCCTGTCTTGAAGGCAGGTGCTGTGACCATTCATCTTTGTGCCCCCACATGTAACAAAGTGGCACAATCACACAATCAGTAAGAGGCAGTCAGTGGGGTGGTTATGAATGTGGGTTCTGCAGTTAGGACAGCTGGATTCAACTCCTGCCTTGCTCTTTATCCACCTGTGACCCTGAGCAAGTCACTTAGCCTCCTTCACTCTTAGATTCTCCATCTCTAAAGCAAGATCATCAAACTGTCTGCCTCATAGAACTGCTGGCAGCCGGGTTTCGTGGCTCATGTTTGTAATCCCAGCACTTTGGGAAGCCAAGGTGGGCAGATTACTTGAGCTTAGGAGTTTGAGACCAGCCTGGGAAACATGGTGAAACTTCATCTCTACAAAAAAGTTTGTTTAAAAAATGAGCCAGGCCTAGTGGCCCGCGTCCCAGCTACTTGGGAGGCTGAGGCGGGAAGATCGCTTGATCCTGGGAGGCAAAGGTTGGAGTAACCTATGATCACACCACTGCACTCCAGCCTAGGTGACAGAGTGAGATCCTGTCTCAAAAAAAAAAAAAGACTTGGCAGAGTTGAATAAGACTGTCACTGTCACAGGGCTTTCTTCAATAAATGCTAGTCACTATTTTGTTTGTTTGTTTTTGAGACGGAGTCTGGCTCTGTCACCCAGGCTGGAGTGTAGTGGCATGATCTCAGCTCACTGCAACCTCCACCTCCCAGGTTCAAGTGATTCTCCTGCCTCAGCTTCCTGAGTAGCTGGGATTACAGGCGCCCACCACCACACCCGGTTAATTTCTATATTTTTAGTAGAGACAAGGTTTCACTATGTTGGCCAGGCTGGTCTTGAAATCCTGACCTCAAGTGATCCTCCTGCCTCGGCCTCCCAGAGTGCTGGGATTACAGGTATGGGCCACCGTTCCGGCCCCTTTTTTTTTTTTTTTTTTTTGAGACAGGGTCTTGCTCTGCCACCCAGGCTGGAGGGCAGTGACTGGACATGGCTCACTACTACAGCCTCTATCTCCTGGGCTCAAGCAATCCTCCTGCCTCAGCCTCCCAAGTAGCTGGGACCACAGGCATGCACCACCACGCCAGCTAAGCCACTATTATTAATAAATGTTTGCCTTAGAACCAAATTGACTACTTTATACCTCAATGTCTGATCACTCTTCCTACATTTTCACTTTTTTTCCATCACTCTGCTGATCAAAATCTCCTAGAAGCTGGGCATGGTGGTACACACTTGTGGCCCCAGCTACCTGGAGGCTGAGGCAGGAGGATTCCTTGAGCTCAGGAGTTCAAGACCAGCCTGGGCAGCATAGCGAGACCCTGTCTCATAATGAATGAATGAATTAATTAAAAAATCTTCCAGGGTCCTGCTCCATGTGGATAAAACCCCAACTCCTTAAGTAGAACTTTTTTTCCTTTTAAAGCCAGAAGGAGCTTTATTGATAATTTATTTTCTTATTTCATTTTTTAGATTTGCCTTGGCATATAGACCTTTGAAAAAATATATATATAGTTTTAATTATTAATAGTTTTGGGGTTACAAGTGGTTTTTGGTTATATCGATGAATTGTATAGTGGTGAAGTCTAAGAGGATTTATTTTATCTCTGTTTAAAAAGCACATTTAGGATTGTTTAAATGTTTCTTTCAACACTATTTTTGTAAAGCTTATTTTGTAATTACTAGCCAGTCACAAGACAACGAATCCATCAGCATGAACTTCTTAGCAGCTCTGAAAACTTACCCATAATCCAGTGGCTCCCAGTCCCGGCTTCACATTAAAATCACCTGGGGCCTTTAAAAACACACCAGCGCCTGGGCCCAACCCCCAGAAATTCCAATCTAATTGGTCTGGGGCGTGACTGAGCACTGGGATTTTTTTTTTTTTTTAAAAGCTCCCAGGTGAGTCAAATGTGCAGCCAGTGTTGAGTGGCACTGTTGTCACCTCTGCTTCTTCACACCTGAGCCTTCGTCTGTCGACTCATCTGCAGCCACACAGTTCTCAGGTTCTTCCTCCTGGGCCCCATTTGCCTGGGATAGGCTGAACTCACCCCATTTCCTGCCCTGGAGCAATTATACAGACGTACCTTCTAAGGCAAACAAGGCTTGTCTTCAAATCAGGCCACAAACACACCTTGACCCGCCCTCATAACTTCCTGGATTCTTGATCCGGTTTATGGTTTACTGATAACATCCTGGATGGAGAACCAGTTTCGGACTTTGGGTGACCTAGTCACCCCTTGGCTGGGGCTGGAATTTCATGTTGTCTAGGCTCCTTGACGGTCCTAGAATGGCGGTGATTATTTTTCTTTGGTCCTTGGTGCTGCATCCCCTGAGTGCCAGCTTGATAGTTTCTAGTTTCTCAGCTTTTGCAAACTGGAGCTTTCATTTTGCAGTTCTAAACCCCCTCGCCCCCACCAGCCGCTAACCTCAGCCACTGGGGCCTTATAGGTCACCAGCTTCCACTTATTCTTCTGATAAAGGACTAGGTGACAAACTGAACATTGAAAAACAAGGAAGAGAAATTTGGAATAAGTTAATCTAGGGAAAGAGGGGGCAGTCTTTTGGGTTGATCCAACACAATTTACCTTTCCTTTTCTTTTTTTTTTTTTAATAGGGACGGGGTCTCGCTATGTTGCCCAGGCTGGTCTCAAACTCCTGAACTCAAGTGATCCTCCCACCTCATCCTCCCAAAGTGCTGAGATTACAGACATGAGCCACTGTACCTGGCCACAATTTACCTTCTCTTTGGTGTCTTAGGAACTTGAGGATAATGCATGGGGTATTCCAGTAGACTGTGCAAAACCCACTATCTTCCCATTTCGATATCATGGTTTCTGCTACTTATCTATTCCTGCCCCTTTTTTGCTTTCCCCTATTTTATCACACACGGCACAAGGAGCCCAAATAGAAAAGCACAATTACTTCTATAGTCAAAGCAAGTATGAGATTTCAGAATCAAAGGAACCATGTTGGACTTATGGAGTAGGCAAGAGTTACAGGTTACAAGGATTCAACATGTATACAGTTTCCTAATACAAGGCTTGTACCACTTGTCTGGGAGGGCTATGCTGTTAATGAATGTCCCTGCAGTAGACTTGAGACTCATCATCTTGTCCCTCCTTGCCCTGAGTCATGCCAGTGTAACAGACTCGCAGGTCGCAGCCACAAGTCCCATTGTAGAAGCAGGTGCTACCTCTCACATCAGCTCACTACATCCCTTCTGCAGTTGTCAGCTGAGAGCCACCGAGTTCACAGTCTTTCAGGGGAACTCAAGACATTAAAATCAACTAAAAGATTCATCAAGAATGAGGGAATTGGGTCAGGTGCAGTGGCTCCCACCTATAGTCTTAGCACTTTGGGAGGCCAAGGTGGGCAGATCATATGAGGTCAGAAGTTTGAGACCAGCCTGGCCAACATAGTGAAACCCCATCTCTACTAAAAATACAAAAAATTAGCCAAGCATGGTGGTGTGCACCTGTAATCACAGCTACTGGGGAGGCTGAGGCACAAGAATCACTTGAACCCAGGAAACAAAAGTTGCAGTGAGCTGAGATCGCATCATTGCACTCTAGTGAGTGAGACTCTGTCTCAAAAAAAAAAAAAAATGAGGAAATCTACACTAAGGAATGAGAACTGTGGGCAATTTACTCTATAATTAACTATAAATAACTGTGGGCAATTTACTGTATAATTAACTTAAAGTTACTTATATAAGTCAGAGCAATAAATAATATAGGGTAATTCTCTACATCTTGGTGAAACCTTTGGTAAATTTCTTTGTGGAGTTTCCTTATTTCCATTTTTTTTGTTGTTTGGTTGTTTGTTTGTTTGTTTGTTTTGAGTCAGGATCTCACTCTGTCACCCAGGCTGGAGCAGTGGTGCCATCGTGGCTCACTGCAGCCTCAACTTCCTGTGCTCAAGGCTCCCTCTTCAGCCTCCTGAGTAACTGGGACCACAAGCACATGCCACCACGCCCAGCTAATTTATTATTATTATTATTATTATTATTATTATTATTATCTGTAGATATGGGGTTGCACTATAGTTGCCTAGGCTGGTCTTGAACTCCTGGGCTCAAACAATCCTCACCTCAGCCTCCCAAAATGTTGGATTACAGGCGTGGAGTCTTCTATTTCTCATAGTTTATCTCAGCATCAGCATCCCACTCTAGTCTGCAATGGAAAAGTCATTTCCTTATAGCATGAGCCTTACTGCTAATTCCAGAAATTTCATGTTCACAGTTAGCAATCACTCAACCTTCAGACAGTACTAAAACATTTTATTTGATTATTTTTAAAAAGCACCAGAAAAAAGTGTTGATTACAGAAAATTGGGAAAATATGAAAAGTATAATAAAAAAGTAAAATTAGCCATAATCTTCCCACTCACATATAACAGTGTGAATTGTTTCTTTCTAGTTTTTCTTTTTCTTGTATTTTATATATATTCATATACATGCATTGTTTGACGAAAAGTTGGATCACATTGTAAACTGCTTCTTAAAGTTACTTTTTAAAATGAGTTTTGACTAGGCACGGTAACTCACACCTGTAATCCCAGCACTTTGGGAGGCTGAGGCGGGCAGATCACAAGGTCAGGAGTTCAAGACCAGCCTGGCCAACATGGTGAAACCCCGTCTACTAAAAATACAAAAATTATCTGGGCGTGGTGCTAGGTGCCTGTAATCCCAGCTACTGGGGAGGCTGAGGCAGGAAATTGCTTAAACCAGGAGGCAGAGGTTTCAGTGAGCCGAGATTGCACCACTGCACTCCAGCCTGGGCGACAGAGCAAGCCTCCACGGAAAATAAATAAATAAGTTTTAAGGTCTAAAAACATGAGTTTAAAGGACTGCATTTATTCATTAGAAGGGCGCGCAACATAAAACAAAAGGACTGTACTTAATGACTGCATCCCATTGTTAAAAAAATTAATATATTACATATATGTCACAGTTTATTTCCCTATTGTTGAAAATTTAAACTATTTTCAATTTTCAAATGTTATAAATAAAACCCAGTCAACTATCCATAATTATAAATGTTTAGGAACTTCCTTAATTATTTCCTTAGGATAAATTTCCTGAAAATGGAATTACTGGCTCAAAGATATAAATATGTTTAAGACTCTTGAAATGCACATTCAAGTTGCTCTCCAGACAAGTTGCACGAGGCTGGGAATGGTGGCTCACGCCTGTCATCCCAGCAGTTTGGGAACCCAAAGCAGGAGGATCACCTGAGGTCAGGAGTTCGAGACCAGCCTGGCCAACAGTGGTGAAGCCCCATCTCTACTAAAAATACAAAAATTAGCCAGGTGTGGTGGTGGGCACCTGTAATCCCAGCTACTCAGGAGGCTGAGGCAGGAGAATCGCTTAAACCCGGGAGATGGAGGTTGCAGTGGGTCGAGATTGTGCCACTGCACTCTTGCCTGGGCGGCAGAGCGAGACTCCATCTCAAAAAAAAAAAAGAAAAAAGAAAGAAAGAAAAATGAAAAGTTGCACCAATATATACTTCTACCACAAATATCTGAAAGCGTGTTGTTCACAGGGCCTGTGCCTGTGTGGTTTTAGCAGTTAAAGCTCCACATTTCACAAGAGTCCTCTGCAGGACATGAGAAGTCCCAGTTTTCAGCAATGAATGTGGAAGACTGAGGACAAGTACAAAACTTGTATGGCAGTCAAAAAATCAGGGTTGAAAGCAACACTGGTTTTGGTGTCAAGCGGTTAGTGCACAGACTGTCCACCTTCCATGGTCATTGGCCACTGATACTGATTTGCAGTTCCCAATAATAGACACTATTATTAGGGACAAGGGCTGCTATAATTCTTGCTGGGCATGATAGGACTTCAGTGCACAACTCACATGCTTTGTCACCGTGAGCGTGGACAGTCTGGCTCTGCCTTTGTCTGTGGAGTAACTGTCATGCTTTGTTTGTATTGAGATAGTGTAGTTTAATCTTTAACACTGTGAATATTACGATCAGGTTTTCTAAGAGTTCAGATTACAATACCAATGCCAGCATGACCCAGTGGTCACTGAAAAGGAAGGCTAAACAACTGTGCTATTTTAATGACAGATGGAAGGACAGGGGTGCCTGATTAAGGAGGCAAATAGCAGAAACAGCACATACTCGATGGGTGGGGTGTGGTGGACAGGAGATAAGGCACATGTAGAGTAGATTCTCACAAGTCTGGGGTGAGACAGGCAAGACTTTCTCAATCAAAAGGTTTTTTGGGTTTTTGTTTGTTTTTGAGACAGGGTCTTACTCTGTCACCCAGGCTGTAGTGCAGTAGCGTGATCATGGCTCACTGCAGCCTCAAACTCCTGGGTTCAAGCAATCCTCCTTCCTCAGCCTCCTGGTAGCTGGGACTACAGGTTCGCACTACCGCACCCCACTAATACTTTTATTTTTTGTAGAAACACTCTTGCTATGTTGCCCAGGCTGGTCTTGCACCGAGGATCCCTTGGCCTCCTGCCTCAGCTTCACCTGGCCAGAAGTTTTTCTGTTTCTTCAAAAGACACCAAAAAGGCTGGGTGTGGTGGCTCACACCTGTAATCCCAGCACTTTGAGGGGCAAAAGTGGGATCACTTGAGGCTAAGAGTTTGAGACCAGCCTAGGCAACATAGCAAGACCCTATTGCTACAAAAAATAAAACTATTAGCCGGGCAGGGTGGTGTGCACCTGTCTCAGCTGCAGGGAGGCTGAGGAAGTAGGATCACTTGAGGAAGTAGGATCACTTGAGCCCAGGAGTTCAAGGCTGCAATGAGCCCTAATGGCACCACTGCACTCCAGCCTGGGTGACAGAGTGAGACTCCATCTAAAAAATAATAATAATAATAATAATTAGCTTGAGGATACCACGCTAAGGAACACAGATTATCATATCATTCCCTTGATTGCTCTATGAAACACCAGTATATCAAAGAATGGGTTAGATTACACCAACAATAGTCACCATGAAGGGAACCAGAACATGCCACTTTGGCATATTGATTCTTTTGAGCAGAAGGCAATTGAGAAATAGCAGATGTGGGAAGAGCTGTCTGTCCTCCTATCTGTCTAAAAATAAGGCATATATTTCCCCTTAAAACAGGTAACTGTCTCCTTGCCCCAGAAGAGAAGAGCGTTTTGATAACTGGATACAGGAAGAAGACATTGAGACCAGTTTGCATAAACAGACCTTACTAATGAAACCCTTATCTTCCATTAGTTCCCCCATATATTTCTGTTGTTGTTGTTGCTGTTGTTGTTGTTTGAAACAGAGTCACGCTGTCTCCCAGGCTGGAGTGCAGTGGCGCAATCTCGGCTCACTGCAATCTTTGCCTCAGGTTCAAGTGATTCTCCTGCCTCAGCCTCCCGAGTAGCTGGGATTACAGGTGCCTACCACTACACCCTGCTAATTTTTGTATTTTTAGTAGAGACTGGGTTTCACAGTGTTGGCCAGGCTAGTCTCGAACTCCTGGCCTCTAGTGATCTGCCTGCCTCAACCTCCCAAAGTGCTGGGATTACAGGCGTGAGCTACTGCACCTGGCCAGTTCCCCCATATATTTCTAGTTACTTCCCATGATTGTGCCTTGAAGCCCAAACTGCTTTATTTATTTTATTTTATTTTTATCTTGCATCTGCAGCTCAAAGGACTCTTTTCCTTGTGAAAATGGTATATAAGCACCCGAGTCCAACTGCTTCTTTGAGTCTCACTTCTTTTCTGTAAATGCTTGTGTATGTAACTGTTAAACAAAAATTTTATCTTTTCCTCTGTTAATCTGTCTTTTGTTCATTTAATTATCAGGCCTCAGTTACTGAATATAAGACAGCAGAGGGAAGGTTTTTCCTCCCCAACAACAACAAAATGTTCTCTCTACTTCTTAGGTACTTTCACCAAAAAAAAAAAAAAAAAAATCAAATTTCAAATCATCCTCTTGATTTCTATGAGGATTTTAATGAAACTATAGAAAACATAAAATTATTGATGTATAGTTAATATTGATATATTATCCAAATATAAACTGGGCCTTGCCAGTCTATTTGCATATGTGGCAAATAGTACAAATGTAAATTTTGGGAAATTTCATTCCATCTTTATATTTCTTACCAAAGACAATAAAAAAGATCTTTCCCGTTCAATGTCCTGCACACTTTGGACACCACATTGCTGAAAAGGAGCGTGGCTTGCTTACCTGTAACATTGAGGCTTTCATTATGAAAGTTTTGGTCACTTGTTAGTTTCCTCAAAGCTGCAGGATTACTTAAGGAGATATTAGACTTTATAAAAATGGAAGGAGATAGTCTCCTTAGACATGTGCCCATAAGACAGCTATCTGGCTGCCAGCTATAAAAAATTATTATTGCCAGGCGCAGTGGCTCACGCCTGTAATCCCAGCACTTTGGGAGGCTGAGGCAGGTGGATCATGAGGTCAGGAGAATGAGACCATCCTGGCTAACACGGTGAAACCCTGTCTCTACTAAAAATACAAAAAATTAGCCGGGCGTGGTGGGGGGCACCTGTAGTCCCAGCTACTCGGGAGGCTGAGGCAGGAGAATGGCGTGAACCTGGGAGGCAGAGCTTGCAGTGAGCTGAGATCGCGCCACTGCACTCCAGCCTAGGTGACACAGCGAGACTCCATCTCAAAAAAAAATTATTATTATTATTATTATTGAGACAGGGTCTTGCTCTGTTGCTCAGACTGGGGTGCAGTGGCATGATCATAGCTCGGCACAGCCTCAGACTCCTGGGTTTGAGTAATCCTCCCTCCTCAGCCTCCCTAGTAGGTGGGACCACAGACGTGCATCATCATGCCCAGTGAATTTTTTTATTACTTGTAGAGACCGTCTTGTTATGTTGCCCAGGTTAGTCTTGAACTCCTGGACTCAAGAGATCCTCCCGCCTTGGCCTCCTGAAGTGCTGGGATTACAGGCAGGTAATTAAATATTGTCTATAAAGTCATATTTTCAAAATGTGAGACAAGGGCCAGGTGCAGTGGCTCATACCTGTAATCCCAGCACTTTGGGAGGCCAAGACAGGCGGATCACTTGAGGTCAGGAGTTCAAGCCCAGCCTGGCCAACATGGTGAAACTCCGTCTCTACTAAAAATACAAAAATTAGCCAGGCATGGTGGTGCACGCCTATAATCCTAGCTACCCAGGAGGCTGAAGAAGGAGAATTGCTGGAACCTGGGAGGCAGAGGCTGCAGTGAGCCGAGATCGCACCATTGCATCTAGCCTGGGCGACAGAGCGAGAGTCCATCTCAAAAAAACAAAAAGTGAGACAAGGAGCATGTCCTTCTCTAATTTGAAAATACATTGAGGCTGAATAATGGGAAAAAAAAGGTTACACTGACAGAAGTTTATATGCTGTGTCTCCAAAATTGATGATCTTAGAAGAAGCCGTAAGACCATAAAGAGCCATGACTCCACATGAGTTGTTCCATGTAGGTTGTGACAAACATGTATGTAGTAATTTTTGGAAACAAAGACTGCTTCAAAACTAAAAAAAAAAAAAAAAAAGATAAATGTTACCAGAAAGGGGCAGCCAAGTTAAACAGGACTTTCTGATTTCTTTACTAAAACTACAACTTATTTGGAATCCAGTTTTTATTTCATAAAATCAGATTACATCTGTGCTTTAAACCCATTTTTCCCGAGAGGGATTTAACTTATGACAGCATCCAATGTCCTTTGGAATGTTTACAAATGATGCACATCTTAGATGTGGATGTTCTATATGATGGATGTATAGATGCAGAGGGCCTCATTGAAAACAGCTGGTTTACAAAACAAGGCTGTAGATACAAAGCAGATGGACATTTTTGGAGTGTTGGAAACTAATTCTTCCTAGTCCAAAAACCTGCTATTACTACTAACTAGAATCCTAAGGATTCCATGCTTTCCTGCTTTTGTTGAGATGATATTCAGCTTGATGTCATCCCAAGAAACTGACACCAGGAATTAGTATACCATGGGATCAATAAGGGCAGAGCTACTGGTCAGACTGAATTTTCCATTTGACCATATTGAGTTCACCACTGCAGGAAAAAAAGAAGGATATCCTAAAGGCTGCAGGCATTTCAGAGGAATATTATTGGAAAAGGAAATGAAGAGTAAAAATATCCTATATTACGGAACAGAAAGAAATATGTTGTTGTTTTGTTGTTGCTGGTATTTTGAGACAGAGTCTGTCACTCAGGCTGGAGTGCAGTGGCACGATCTCTGCTCACTGCAACCTCCTTCTCCTGGGTTCAAGTGATTCTCCTGTCTCAGCCTCCTGAGTAGCTGGGATTATAGGTGTGCACCACCACGCCCGGCTAATTTTTGTATTTTTAGAAGAGACAGGGTTTTACTATGTTGGCCAGGCTGGTCTCGAACTCCTGACCTCGAGTGATCCACTTGCCTCAGCCTCCCAAAGTGCCAGAATTACAGGCATGAGCCACCACACCTGGCTGTCATTATTTTTTATTAGATATAGGTTAATATTTATTTAACTAGTCCTATTGTATTCATGCTCTCCTTTTGAAGAGTATTACATTTGTGTATTATAAGAATATATGAGGCTGGGTGGAGTGGCTCATGTCTGTAATCCCAGCACTTTGAGAGGCTGAGGTGGGCAGATTGCTTGAGCCCTGGAGTTCAAGACTAGCTTGGGCAACATAGCAAAACCCTATCTCTATAAAAAATACAAAAATTAGCTGGGCAAGGTGGCACAGGCCTGTAGTCCCAGCTACTTTGGAGGCTGAGCTGGGAGGATCACTTGAGCCCAGGAGGTTGAGGCTGCAGGGAACCGTGTCTGTGCCACTGAACTTCAGCCTGGGTGCAGAGTGAGATCTTGTCTCAAAGAAAAAAAGGAAAAAAAAAAAGAATATACAATAATATGATCTACACAATTTAAATATCTAATAAAGAGTTAAAAAATTGTTGTATCAGGCCGGGAGCAGTGGCTCACGCCTGTAATCCCAGCACTTTGGGAGGCTGAGGCAGGTGGATCACTCGAGGTCAGGAGTTCGAGACCAGCCTGGCCAATATGGTGAAACTCCGTCTCTACTAAAAGTACAAAAATTAGCTGGGTGTAGTGGCGCACATCTGTAATCCCAGCTACACAAGAGGCTGAGGCAGGAGAATCGCTTGAACCCGGGAGGCGGAGGTTGCAGTGAGCAGAGATCATACCACTGCCCTCCAGCCTGGGTAACAGAATGAGACTCTGTCTCCCAAAAAAAAAAAAAAAAAAAAAAAAAGTTGTATCAGAGAATGCAAAGAAACATTATAAAATACTGTTATACTTTCTTGCACATTATTTTTAATTACTTCTATTATTAATTACTACTAATTACCCCTGTTAACTAATCTTATGTGGTTTTGTTTAAATAATAGCATTTATGGAAGAAAAGTAACACAGAATATATACTTTTAAACAAATACCTATTTTTCATATTTTATGTTAAAATAGTAACACATATATGTCTAAATATATTTTTTGGTCTGGTATGATTGTTTCACAGTTGACTCTCTAAAAAGCTGGTCACCATACACCAAAAACTAGGCATTCGCTTTTTTTTGTTTTTTTTCTCGGCTCACTGCAAGCTCCACCTCCCAGGTCCACGCCATTCTCCTGCCTCAGCCTCTCCGAGTAGCTGGGACTACAGGCACCCGCCACCACGCCCGGCTAATTTTTTTTGTATTTTTAGTAGAGACAGGGTTTCACCGTGGTCTCGATCTCCTGACCTCGTGATCCGCCCGCCTCAGCCTCCCAAAGTGCTGGGATTACAAGCGTGAGCCACCGCGCCCGGCCGGCATTAGCTTTTTGCTAAAAGTTTGCTAGCCAGGTGGTGGCTCATGCCTGTAATCCCAGCACTTTGAGAGGCTGAGGTAGGTGGATCCCTTGAGCCCAGGAGTTCAAGAGCAGCCTGAACAACATAGCAAGACCACCTACCCCCCATACCATCTCTTAAAAAAAAAAAAATTGCCAAATTGTTAGACAAGAAAATGTATGTTAAATAATGATTTGATGAATAATTTTTGAGAAAATGTACATTTCTTTGATTCCTAGAAAGACTGAACATTTTTCAGATGTTCATTGGTCACCAAATGACTTCCTTTGGAGCAGCCTGTTTTTAACTTTTGCCAACATTTTTACTGACCTCTTTTTGTCTTTTTCTTTTTGATTTGTTAAGACTTCTTTAGGACTATACCCCTATGCCTATCATATATTGCAAAAACATCTCGAATTGTTGCTTGCTCTTTATGGTGGATTATTTGGACATACTGTAGAAGTCTTTGTCTTCTGAGTTACCTGTTTTTAGTTTTTCCTTAAGGAGACAGTTTCATGCAAGGTTAAGAGTGGGGCTCTGGGCCAGGCATGGTGGCTCATGTCCATAATCCCAACACTTTGGGATGCTGAGCGGGGAGGATCACTTGAGCTCTGGGCAACATAGACCTCGTCTCTAAAAAATAAAATATATTTTTTTAAAACAAAGAATGGGGCTCTGGGCCAGGCACAGTGGCTCACGCCTGTAATTCCAACACTTTGGAAGGCCGAGGCAGGTGGATCACCTAAGGTCAGGAGTTTGAGACCAGCCTGGCCAACGTGGTGAAACCCAATCTCTACTAAAAAAATACAAAAATTAGTCAGGCATGGTGGCAGGCACCTGTAATCCCAGCTACATGGGAGGCTGAGGCAGGAGAATTGCTTGAACCTGGGAGGCAGAGGTTGCAGTGAGCCGAAATCGCGCCACTGCACTCCAGCCTGGGCAACAAGAGCAAAACTCTATCTCAAAAAAAAAAAAAAAAAAAAAGAATGAGGCTCTGGAGTTCTAAGTTTGAGTCCCAGCTCCACCTACATAGACTTTGAGCAAGTATCTCAGTACGGTTATATTGCTGATGTCTTCTCCCTTTGCTCAAGATCAGCTAAATATTCACTTTTCTTTTCTTTTCTTTAGTTTTTCTAGTTTTTACACCAAGCCTTTCATTTGTCTGGAATTTATATTGGTAAACGATGGCTAAATTATCCTCTGTTTCTAGGGAGGTTTTGCTTTCCTCCCGTAGAAGATGGAAAAGGGTGAGCCCACAGCAGCTGTCCCTCTGTTCTGGGTCCTGCTCAGCTGCCTCTGAGTTACTCATGCTGTGGCGCTGGGAGGGTTTTATAGCTCCTGGCTTCCTGGTGAGCAGAACAGCGTCCAGATTGGGTCCCAGCTGAAACAAGTCTCCCTTCGTGGCGTAGAAAAATGACCTCTATGCTCTTCCTCTGCGTGGCTATTATGGAGCCCCTGGCTGCAGCTGTCTTGGGTTTCTCTTTAACTGCTTCATGCCCAGTGGCCAGAAGATTAAAACCACAGGCGACATCTCTTGGAGCTTGTGCCATTTTCTCCAACCTGCTCTTCCCTCCAGAAGCAGGATTGCCCACCCATCCTCATGTTTCCTGCCTAGGTGACACCTTCTAGATCTGAATCAGGGGCGACTGGTTCTTCTTCCTCCCCTCCTAGGCTCAGGTGTCACCTCCACCCACCTGCAGGTGCAACATGTGACATGCTTGGGAAAACAAGCTCTTGTTTACCTGCCTGGTAACAAAGTAGGAATTTTACGGACATTTGATTCCACTGTAACAGCATAATTACCTTCAAACAAATTCTAACTTTCTAGAAATGTCAAGTGTGTCATATTCACTTTAATTCCCGGTTGGGCAAGTACCTTGCATTGATTACATATGCAGTCAAATATTGCTTAAATTGAATTATATTTGATTATTAAAACATTGATAATGAATACAGGGAGGAGGGTGTCTTTGTAGATGGATGTAGGCCCGGATTCCTCCCCAGGCCTACCTCTGCCAGGTTTCTTTTTATCCAACTCTTAATTTATCCAATATTTCTCAGAGGAGAGCTTTGCTCCTTCTCCAAATTATTCTTGGAGGGAAAAAGTCAGTTGCTTCTCCTTAGGCTAGGGGCCCTGGGTAAAATAGTTTCTTTACCCCTAGCTTATCTCACTCTTTCTCTCGTGGTTTCAAAAAATCCCTGGAATCCCTGGATTTTTTGAAATCCCTGGAAAATTCTAGATCAGATTTGCTGATGAGCTATGGGAACCTCTGAGCTTAAGGGAGCATGTAGGCTGCAACCGCAAGTTCTTCTGACTAATCTGATCCCTCCAGAGGTGGGTCCCCCGGGCAGTCAATGCATTTGTACCACAGCCTATGAATATTTTATGGGTGTCCTTTTGTGCTCACTAATGGGGCCTGAACTGTACAATCTGCCTTAAATAATACCAAAAGAATACTCTCTCCTGACCTCTGTCCCTGAATGATTTATGGAGATGAACTAGGCCTATCAGAGATTCATTACTGACGCTGTTCTTTAGAGACATTTTTCAACAAAGTGGGGATGGGGGTTGTAAATTGATATTCATCCAGACAGTGAACACTTTGGGGGAGTTTAGTGTGAAATCTGTGCTTTTGGAGATGGTTTTTAAGTTTCTGACGGAAATAGAATTCTAGCTCTTTGGAGTTTAGAAGATTAGAAGGGACTTAAATTTCTTCAATAAAGAGGTCAAAAGAATATTCTAAAGATCTTTTCTCCCACTACTCAGGATTATGTAATTCCTCTAATTTCTTGTCAATCTAGAGTATCAATCAAAATAATTAAAATCCTTCCTTGGCTCCAGGCTCTCCCACCTCTATGCCTTCTTTTATCGGGAAGTCACTATTCAGCCACCGAGTATTTATTAAGTCGGCTGTGTACTCTTCACTTTGAGTGATACCAAAAAAGGGAAGACATTATTTCTGCTACTGAGAAGTCCTCAGTCTAATTGGAGAAGACAAGACCTACATACATTATTTAAGACAGCTTGTAACCGAATGTGAATGTGGCGCAGTGCTAGAAAAGTTTCCAGAAGGAAAACATTAAGGTGTGCAGGATGAGTGAAGCATGACTTTACGGAGAGAATGGGGCTTCAATGGTTAGATTTCAACTGGCAAAGAGCATCCTAGACAAGGTAGCCACGTGAGTATAAGTCACTAAAGCAACAGTGTGGGTTACAGGGACTGCATCAGTTGGGAAGAGAAGAGAAAATAGGGGTTGGGAATAGAAGGAAGTGTCATTTTCCAGAAGGAAGTGGAGCCCAGAGCCCAGAGCTGTATGATCAGTATGAAAAGAAGACTCTCCCGGGGCAGAACCGAGTGATCTCTTTATCTATCTATCTATCTATCTATCTATCTATCTATCTATCTATCTATAGATTTTTATATATATATATATATATATTTTTTTTTTTTTAGACAGAATCTCACACCATCTGAGCTCACTGCAACCTCCACCTCCCAAGTTCAGGTGATTCTCCTGCCTCACCCTCCTGAGTAGCTGGGATTACAGGCACCCACCGCCATGTATGGCTAATTCTTGTATTTTTAGTAGAGACAGGATTTCACCATATTGGCCAGGATAGTCTTGAACTCCTGACCTCACGTGATCTGCCTGCCTCAGCTTCCCAAAGTGCTGGGATTACAGGTGTAAGCCACCATGCCTGGCCCAAATCTCTACTTCTGGTTTGTCTCTTACTGTGGTGTCTCCCCAGTTTCCACTGCCCCCACCACATTGGCCTCAGAGGTTAGACTTCCTCCTTTTCAAACCTCTGTCCCACATGTGGACCAATGTCCTTTCCTTTGCTTCCCCTTGCATAGGTGAAATAAACATAAATTTAAGAAACATTTACTAAACACAAAGGGTAAACCCAAAGAAAACCAATACATAAATAATTTAGTTTATAAAGTACACCTTGCCTTCTGGGCTTGTAAACGCTAGCTCATTCCAAACCCCAGGGAAAGTGGGCATTGCCTGGGTCCATTCTACCTAGCCTATTTTATTTTATTTTTTATTTTGGAGACAGAATCTCACTCTGTTGGTCAGGTTAGAGTGCAGTGGCACAACCTTGGCTCATTGCAACTTCCGCCTCTAGGGTTCAAGCGATTCTCATGCCTCAGCCTCCTGAGTAGCTGGGACTACAGGTGCCCACCACCACGCTTGGCTAATTTTTTGTATTTTTAGTAGAGACAGGGTTTTGCCATGTTTCCCAAGGTGGTCTCGAACTCCTGAGCTCAGGCAATCCGCCCACCTCGGCCTCCCAAAGTGCTGGGATTACAGGCAGGAGCTACCTCGCCCTGTCCTTAGCTTATTTTAGGGGACATCTTTAACCTTCAACACCCAAGAAGATCCTTCTAAACATCTCAATCCCTTAAAATCCAAGTCAATTCATTTCAGCCTCCTAAACCCACAGGGTTGTAACTTTACCTTCTCAGGAGAAATGCAATCCACCTATCACAAAGTGAGTGCTGACTGTGCACAGTTAGGAGGGATACTTTCTGCCTGGGAGATATCTTTGAGGAGGGGCCATGCAAGGCTTTGAAAGCAAGAGCTGTTGAAGGCTGATGGCAATGGGTTCAGGATAAGTGGATAAGAGAGATGTGGTTTTTGAGGTACACAAACTCACTTGAAATTTTTGCATTGTATGCCCCTGAGGCTACCCTCTGATGCAGACTAGCATTTCTTTCTTTTGCCTTTTGTCCTCTTTATTTTTTTGAGCTGACGTCTCATTCTGTGGCCCAGGCTGGTGTGCAGTGGCACAATCATGGCTCGCTGCAGCCTGAAACTCCAGGGCTGGAGCAATCCTCCTACCTCAGCCTCCCAAGTAGCTGGGATCACAGGCACGCACCACCATACCCAGCTAATTTTTCTTTTCTTATTTATTTATTTATTTTTGAGATGGAGTTTCGCTTTTTCTCCCAGGCTGAAGTGAAGTGGAGCAATCTTGCCTCGCTGCAATCTCCACCCACTGGGTTCAAGTGATTCTCCTGTCTCAGCCTCTCAAGTAGCTGGGATTACAGGTGCCTGCCACCACGCCTGGCTAAGTTTTGTATTTTTAGTAGAGATGGGTTTTCTCCATGTTGGCCAGGCTGGTCTCAAACCCCTGACCTCAGGTGATCCACCTGCCTTGGCCTCTCAAAGCGCTAGGATTACAGGCATGAGTCATCATGCCTAGCCCTGGCTAATTTTTTTTTTTTTTTTAAAGACAGGATCTTGCTATATTGCTCAGGCTAGTCTCAAACTCATATCCTCAAGCCATCCTCCCCTCTCTGCTTCCCAAAGTGCTGGGATTACACGCATGAGCCACTGCGCCCGACCCTTTTGTCTTCTTTCTTTCCTTAGCTGCCCACTTTTTTTTCTTTTTTTTTTGAGACGGAGTCTTACTCTGTTGCCCAGATTGGAGTTCAGTGGCACAATCTCAGCTCACTGCAACCTCCGCCTCCCAAGTTTAAGCAATCCTCCTGCCTCAGCCTCCCCAGTAGCTGGGATTACAGGCACCCACCACCATGCCTGGCTAATTTTTGTATTTTTTTAAATAGAGATGGCGTTTCACCATGTTGGCCAGGCTGGTCTCGAACTCCTGACCCCAAGTGATCTGCCCGCCTTGGCCTCCCGAAGTGCTGGGATTACAGGTGTGAGCCCCCGTGCCCAGCCTGCCCACTTCATCTCTAGCTCCTCTTTCCCCAGGAACTCCTGAAGGTCCTTAGCTTTGCCTTCCACGTTCTCCCCCAGGCTGAGCTACTGAGCCTCCTCCTTTTCAAGGATATTGTCCTTAAAGGGGGTTCCCACTCCGTACTGAGCAGCAAAGAGCAGCAATACAACCTGAAGAAGTTACCAAATTTCCAGAAATCTGACCAAACCTCTTACTCCTTAAAGACCAGGCGTCTTTTAAAAATCTTTGTATCCCGGCCGGCCAAGGTGGCTCATGCCTGTAATCCTAGCGCTTTGGGCCTGAGGTTAGGAGTTCAAGACCAGCCTGGCCAACATGGCAAAACCCTGTCTCAACTGAAAATACAAAAATTAGCCGGGCGAGGTGGCACCCTCCTGTAATCCCAGTTACTCCGGAGGCTGAGGCAGGAGAATCACTTAAACCCAGGAGGCAGAGGTTGCAGTAAGCCAAGATCACACCATTTCACTCCAGCCTGGGCATAGGAGCGAAACCCCGTCTCAGGGGAAAAAAATAAATCTTTGTATCCCAGGCTCCTAACATAGTTCCAAGCCTGTGATAGGGAAGTGTTTTAACTAACCTAATGTATTACTTAAAACAAGGGGAAAAGAGCCATGTCATAGAAGCCAAAGGAATCAAAAGCTTCCAGAAGCGGATGCTCAATAACACCAACTATTACAGAGACATCAAATGAGGACCAAAAACCACGCTCCTGGATTTGCGAAGGGAAGGTCAATGGTGTGCTTTGTCATGACAGTTTTAGTGCAGGGGTGAAGGCAGGTGAAAGCGTGATTGAATTAATCATTGGTTGACTAATGACAGGTGGAGAAGGGAAGCTGGTGAGTGTAGAGTATTATGTTGTGGGCAGGGCTGGCTCCGGAGGAGGTAGGAAGACTTCGGGAAATTGGCCTTGTTTTTTCTTCAGGTGTTACTGTTTGTTCTTGTTTTTCCACGGGAGGTTCTCAGCTGAGGATAAGGGGTTAATGGAGAAGGAAAGGTTGAATGTATCAGAGAATGACTAATAGAACAACACTGCCATGGAGGTGGTGTGAAGAGTGTGGAAGAGCGGCCTTAGCCCTGAGATGAAGACACACCTACTTTGGCCACTGAGGGGGAAATTGGTGCTGGACGCAGTCACAGAAAAAACTGTGGGCATAGGAAGTTTAGGGAATTTTCACCTGAGAGCCCTATATTTTTTTAAAGAGATGGGGGTCTTGGCTGGGTGTGGTGGCTCATGCCCATAATTCTAGCACTTTGGGAGGTCAAGGAGGGGGGATCACTTGATCCCAGGAGTTCTAGACCAGGCTGGGCAACATAGTGAGACCCAAACTCTAAAAAAAAAAAAAAAGGGAAAGAGGAGAGAGAGAGAGAGAGAGAGATGAGGTCTCGCTATGTTGTCCAGGCTAGAAAGCAGTGGCTATTCCCAGGAGGTGCAATCACAGCTCAGTGCAGCCTCAAATTCCTGGGCTCAAGTGGTCCTCCTGCCTCAGCCTCCCAGATAGTTGGGACTACAGGTATGCAACACTATGCCTGGTTTGAGCCCCAATTTTTGCAGGGATGTAGAAGCAGGGTGATCTGGCACAGAGAGTGGTCATGTTGGGTTGAGCTTGAAGAGAATGGTAATGATGGGAGAAGTCTCTGGAGGTGTATGAGCAGGAAAAAGGGTTTGGAGTGCTACTGAGGACCCCACTAGGATCAAAGATCACAAACTCGTCAGGGTACCATGTGCATGGATCTGTGACTTCCTCCAGCTGAGCTCCCTGCCCAAAATGAGAGTCTTGGAGAAGGGAGAGTGATAACCTAGGTTTAGGGTCCCCAGGGCATGAGTGGTGGTGATGACACAGTCAAGACGGAGGTTTAGATTGCAGATGTATTAGGTTGGTGCAAAGGTAATTGCGATTTTTGCCCTAAAGTAATGGCAAAAACCGCAATTACTTTTGCACGAACCCATAAAATGAACCCCGGAGAAGCCTCAGTGTGACAAAGGGGTAAGTTAAGGCATTGGAGACTTAAGAGCGATGTCTGGATACTTGGGAGTAGGCGAGTGAGTCAGGTTGGATGAGGTTGAGGTTATGGATAAGAATGACTGCTTTTCATTTCCTAGGTGAAGCAGCTAAAGATCATGACAAAGTCCAGGTGTGGCCCTGCGGCGGCTGGTTGCTGGGGAGTGTCAGTAAAGGCTGTGGACCCAGCAGAGCACCAGACACTACATGAAGAGGCAGGGTGAGTAGTGGTAATGGTCTGACTGCCTGGACAAGGGGACCAGGGCTTTGCATTCAGGTATCTCTTACTCAGGCCAGTGTGCAAGTTCACCGGCCCCAGGAAGTCTGTTTCCTCTCTGTTTCTTTTTGAGACAGAGTCTTGCTCTGTCTCCCAGGCTGGAGTGTAATGGTGCAATCTCTGCTCACTGCAACCTCTGCCTCTCGGGTTCAAGCAATTCTCCTGTCTCAGCCTCCTGAGTAGCTGGGATTACAGGCATGTGCCACTATGCCTGGCTAATTTTTGTATTTTTAGTAGAGATGGGGTTTCATTATGTTGGCCAGGTTGGTCTTGAACTCCTGACCTCAGGAGATCAACCCACCTCAGCCTCCCAAAGTGCTAGGATTATAGGTGTGAGCCACCACGCCAGCCTGCTTCCTCTTTGTTAAAGGCCATAATAATAGTGCCAATCTCATGGGATTGTTGTAAAAATTAAATGAGATCATATGTGTGAAGTGCTAAGTGCAACGCCTGGCACATCACAAGCACTCAATAAATAACAGCTAGAAGAGGTCATTGCTATTAGTGAGATCTAGGCTTTCACTAGGCGTTCACAATGCTGGAAAGATAATGTACCCCTGAAAAATATGTAAGTGGACACGTAGGCCCTTCTTTGTGGAAGGGGCAAAGATTTGTGGAATCAAACAAATTTGTGTTTGCATTCCAACTCTGCCACCTACCAGCTGTGTGGCTTGAGGCAAGCCATTTAATCTGAGAGTAATGATGATGCCATGTGGTTAATATCTTCATTCTCCAATGTGTTAAGTGCCTACTAAGTACCAGCCACTATATGAGGTGTTAGAGATAGAGACCTTTAAAAAGACACGTTCAGCCAGGTGCAGTGGTCACGCCTGTAATCCCAGCACTTTGGGAAGCTGAGATGGGTGGATCACCTGAGGTCAGGAGTTCAAGACCAGCCTGGCCAACATGGTGAAAGCCTATCTCTACTAAAAATACAAAAATTAGCTGGGCATGGTGGCACACGCTTGTAATCCCAGCTACTCAGGAGGCTGAGGCAGGAGAATCCCTGGAACCTGGGAGGCAGAGGTTGCAAGGTGAGCCGAGATTGCACCACTGCACTCTAGCCTGGGCAACAGAGTGAGACTCCATCTCAAAAAAAAGAGACACTTTCAGGCTGGGTGTGGTGGCTTACATCTGTAATCCCAGTACTTTGGGAGGCTTGAGGCAGGTGATTGCTTGAGCCTAGGAATTGGAGACCAGCCTGGGCAACATAGCGAGACAAAAAATACAAAAATTAGCTAGGAGTGGTGATGTATGCCTGTAGTTCCAGCTACTTAGGAGGCTGAGGTTGGAGGCTCATCAGAGCCCAGGAGTTTGAGGCTGCAATGAGCCATGATTGTGCCACTGTACTCCAGCCTGGGCAACAGAGCGAGACCCTGTCTCAAAAACAAAAGACATGTTATCCAGGCTCAAAGAGCACACAATAGCACAGTGTAGCTGGGGAGGCAGATGAAGATGTGGTTATAATTGGGAAAACTAAGTGCTCTCACAAAGGTAGGTCTCAGGCAAGCAGGGAGATCCTGACACAGCAAGACTCCGTCTTAAAAAAAAAAAAAAGATAGGACAAAGTGACTTCTATAGCCTATGAAGGGACCATCAGAAACTATTGAATGGGTAGATCAAAGCCATAAAAAGAAAACTAGAAATCAGTTTAGGAATGAGCAGATTTGCAAAATCTGAGGGCAAAAAATGAGAAACTTCTTATCCACACAGCTAAAATTCAACAGCCCTATCAAAATGGCTATAGTATCTACACCATAAATACTTGTTGATCTCCTAAGTATTTGCTTTAAGAAACAGGTACAAGGGAATGCCTTATTTACTAGTTCTTTGTTTCTTTTTCCTCTAATAGTTGAAAAGAGAGAAACTGGCCAGGTGCAGTGGCTCACACCTGTCATCCCAGTACCTTGGGAAACCGAGGTGGGCGGATCACCTGAGGTGGCGCGTTTGAGACCAGCCTGACCAACATGGCGAAACCCCGTCTCCACTAGAACTACAAAAATTAGCCGGGCGTGGTGGTGGGCGCCTGTAATCCCAGCTACTCGGGAGGCTGAGGCAGAAGAATCGCTTGAGCCCAGGAGGCAGAGGTTGCAGTGAGCCGAGATTGTGCCACTGCACTCCAGCCTGGGCGACAGAGCGAGACCCTGTCTCAGAAAAAAAAAAAAAAAGAAAAAAGAAAGAAAGAGAAAAGACAGAGAGAGAAACCAGGACTTTTCTCTCTGTCTTGCTGGAGCCTGTGCTGAACCCTGAATCCTGTTGATAGTTCTCCAATTTCATTCGGTGTTGAAGCCCCTGAAACACCCAGGCTGCAGGTTGTAACTTGCATCTTGGTCCTCTGTCTCCCGCCTATCAGAGGAACACTTTCCATGGGAAGATATGGGCATTTCTAGTCTTGGGCTCTCTCTCTTTTTTTCTTTTTCTTTTCTTTTTTTTCTTTTTGTTTTGAGACGGAGTCTCACTTTGTCACCCAGGCTGGAATGCAGTGGCGCGATCTCAGCTCACTGCAAGCTCTGCCTCCCGGGTTCACGCCATTCTCCTGCATCAGCCTCTGGAGTAGCTGGGACTACAGGCGCCCGCCACCACACCCGGCTAATTTTTTTGTATTTTTAGTAGAAACGGGGTTTCACTGTATTAGCCAGGATGGTCTCCATCTCCTGACCTCGTGATCCGCCCGCCTTGGCCTCTCAAAGTGCTGGGATTACAGGCGTGAGCCACCGCGCCTCGCCGGGCTCTCTTTTAAGAATCATCTTCACTGCAAAAGTCAAAGGAGACACAGTAGTGTGAACAGGAGTCAAAAGGGGAAACAGCTCACAGGGTTTCTTCCCTGCAGTCCCTAGGGAGGCTACTGTCCTTTTCCTCCAAATATTTTCAGAACATTTTAAACGGTTTTGAGGACTTTAGAGAAAGTCCTCACTTCTTTTCTATTCTATTCTTCCCTTCTTTGAGCTCCTTAGGGGCTTTCCTCTCTTTTCAGTTTCAGCTTAAGTTTAAACACAATATTTCCACAGAAATGTTGTCTTGTTCTCTTTTTCTGCCTGCTTTGACTCTGTTTAAAAAGCCAGATTCAAGCTAGCACCAGGACGTGCCATTTAAAAATTAAATTTACCTGGTTATAAAAGAGATATAAAGTGACGTATGGAACCTTGGGACATTCCAAACCCTTATTTTTTATAACCTGAATGTAGGGAGGTGGTAATTAGGATGTGTGTTTAAGACAAGAGTACCAACCTGTGGTAACCAGTCTGGGGCCATAGCAAAGGTGACTTCAACACTAAATAACAGTGAAAGGACAGTAGGGCAAAACAATTTCAATATAAAATCATACCCTTTATGACCTTTTTTAAAAAAAAAAAAAAAGATAGTGATGGTAGATAGTAATTGTTGTGTGCATTCCTTTTCAAATAATTTACTCGGTGACCTAGCATAATGGCTCACACCTGTAATTCCAACACTTTGGGAGGCTGAGGTGGGAGGATCACTTGAGGCCATGGGTTCAAGACCAGAGTGGGTAACATAGTGAGACACTGTTTCTACAAAAAATTTAAAAATCAGCTGGGCATGCTGGTGCACGCTTGTAGTCCCAGCTACTTGGGAGGCTAAGGTGGGAGGATCACTTGAGCCTGGGAGGTTGAGGCTGCAGTGAGCTAAGATGGTGCCACTGTACTCCAGCCTGGGCACAGAATGAGACCCTGTCTCAAAAAAATATATACTTGCTAAAATTAAGAAGCTGTCATAGTGTCAAACACTGAGATTAGCAATCCTAATTTGGTTATCCTGATGTTGTTTACTTTATTGGGCTGTGAAAATCAAAAGACCTGCTGCACTAAACCCACTGCTGGTCAAGATGAGACCTACTGAAGTGCAGAGGCAGTGCCCCTAAGAAAGAAATTTCCTTTTTTAAAAAAGAGGGCCTTCTGGGGTAGCATTTTTTATTTTTAACCTTTTTTGAAATTTTGATTAAAAACGCATAACATAAAACTTACTATTGGCCAGGCACAGTGGCTCACGCCTGTAATCCCAGCATTTTGGGGGGGCTGAGGTGGGTGGATCACTTGAGGTCAAGAGTTTGAGACCAGCCTGGCCAACATGGTGAATCCCCATCTCTATTAAAAATATAAAAATTAGCTGGGCATGATGGTGCACACCTGTAATCCCAGTTACTCTGGAGGCTGAGGCAGGAGAATCACTTGAACCCAGGAGGCAGAGACTGCAGTGAGCAGAGATCATGCCACTGCATTCCAGCCTGGGCGACAGAGCAAGACTCCTTCTCAAACAAACAAACAAACAACAACAAAAAGCTTACCATCTTGGCTGGGTGTAATGGCTCACACCTGTAATCCTAGTGCTTTGGGAGGCTGAAGTGAGGAGGATTACTTGAGGCCAAGAGTTCAAGACCAGACTGGACAACATAGCGAGACTCCATCTCTACCAAAAAATGAAATATAAAAATTAGCTAGGTGTCGTGGTGCGTATCTGTAATTCCATCTAGGTGGGAGGCTGAAGCAGGAAAATCGCTTGAGGCCAGGAGTTTGAGGCTGCAGTGAGCTATGATCACATAACTGCACTCCAGTCTGGGCAAACAGAGTGAGATCCTGTCTCTAAAGAAACCCAAAATACCTTACTGCCTTAACCACTCTTAAGTGGTTAGGTGGCGTTAAGTACATTTACATTGCTGTGCAACCAACACCACCATTCATTTCCGCAGCTGAAATCTTCCCAAGCCGAATCTCTGCACCCATTGAATACTAATTCCTCATTCCCCCTTCTCCCAGCCCTTAGTAACCTCCAGTCTACTTTCTATCTCCATGAATTTGACTACCATGTGTATCTCCTGTATGTAGAACCATGCAGTGGTTGTTCTTTTGTGTCTGGCTTATTTCACCTAGCATAATGTTTTCAAGGCCCATCATCCATGTTGCAGCACGTGTCAGAATTTCCTTCCTTTTGAAGGTATTTTTAGACCGGACACAGTGGCTTATACCTGTAATCCCAGCACTTTGGGAGACTGTGGTGGGTGGATCACCTGCGGTCAGGAGTTCGAGACCAGCCTGGTCAACATGGCAAAACTACGTCTTTACTAAAAATACAAAAATTAGCCAGGATTGGTGGCACATGCCTGTAATCCCAGCTACTCAGGAGGTTGAGGCATGAGAGTCGCTTGAACCCAGGAGGTGGAGGTTGCAGTGAGCCGAGATCGTGCCACTGTACTCCAGCCTGGGGGACAGAGCTAGATCTATCTCAAAAAAAAAAAAAAAAGTATTTTTATATTTTTTGACAACATTGCTTGTATTGAAGATAATAACGGGATGGTTGGTAAAAGGGCAAGTCTTACCAGCTTTCTGTATTTACTCATCTGTAAAATGGTTCTGAGATCTATTACTATCATTTAAACACATCTAAGCAGGGGTCACAAACCCACAAGGTCCAGGCGCATGTGTGGTAAAGCCACCTGGAGGGGGGCTGTGGTGAAGTGGAGAGATGGGCCTCTGATAACGGTGGCTGCTGCTATTCAGTTCCAATCCACTCTGTCCAATATGTAATGTAGGCCCAGTACTGCATGCACAAATCTGATTTCACACTCTGTTGCCCAAGCTGGTCTCAAACTCCTGGCCTCAAGCAATCCTCCTGCCTCAGCATCCTAAAATGCTGGGATTTCAGGTGTGAGCCCCTGCACCTGGCCACAAATCTGATTTTTATGTGTTGGCCAACACTGTTGGGCCAAACAGAACATGTTTGTGTGCTGGCTCTGGCCCCCAGGCCACCTGTTAGAATGTCTGCCAGGGCTAATAAAAAGCTAATTTTAGTGTGGCCTCATTCATTAATTCATGCAATTAATGTTTATGGGTCTCTACTAAAGGCTAGGTTACACGTATGTTAATCTTATTTAAAAATGTACCTATTTTACTAGGTATTAGTATCATATCCACTTTTCATATTAAAGACAAACCAAGAGCAGTCAAATAACTTGCCCCTGGTCACACAGTGGGAAGCGCTGAGGTGGGATTTGAACTCAGATGGTTTTCAGAGCCCAAGGTCCTGTCTCAAAGGAGAGGGACTCACAGGACAATGTTAACCCGTGGACCTATGGACACTCCCAGAAAACGTGATTTGCAACTTGTCTTGAAGGACGAGCTCAGCAAACAAGGCCGGACGTCAATCCAGGCAGAGGAAATAACTTGAGCCAGGGATCAAACACTAAGATTGGCAGGAAATGAGCAGGAAGAGGTAGCGGGGCCCCTGACGCTATCTATTCAACTGTTTTTCAGAAGAGGTATCAGCTCTTGAAGGCATACTTCTCAATACTGGCTGCGAGAGCAAGAATGGTGTGTAATTTACAAAAGCCCTCATTGCTGACGGTAAGTTGCAGCCAACTACTCGCGCCCGAGCATTCCCGCCCCCGCCTCCGCTGCGGCCCCGCCCACGACGACCCTGGGGAACTACAAGTCCCGCCATGCAGCGGGGCGCGCCGGGAGCTCACGCCGGGAGCTCGCGCCGGCCCCGCCCCCAGCCCGGTCCCCGCCCCCCGGCTCCGCCCTCGGCCCCCTCCCGCCGGGTCAGCCCCGAAGAGTCGCCGGTGGCCGCGGCAGACGGAAGCAGAACGAGTGCCTCGGCGGCTGCAGGATGGGGGACTCCAAAGTGAAAGTGGCGGTGCGGATACGACCCATGAACCGGCGAGGTGAGAGCCGAGCCCGCCTGGGCCGCCAGGGCGGAGGCGGCAGGTGCCTGGCGCGCCCTTCCCTCGGCCGCCGTGGGGGGTCCGGCGGCCCCGCCCCTATAGTCAGCGGCGGGGCGCGAGGAGGGGCCCGGGGACCCTGAAACCCGCGCTCGCGCTGGGACGCCCGGCTCCCTCTTCTCCCCTCCCTTCCCCCCTGGCCAACCTCGTCCCTGGCGCCGCCGGGCCCCTCGTGCCGGCCCCGCTGTCCCTTCCGCCTGCGCCCGCCCCTCCCCGGCGCCCTTTCGCCCTCTCGTCTCCCCCGGAGGTTCCCGAGGGCACCCTCGGCCCTCGCGCCCTGCCTGGTCCTGGCCCCTCAGCCCCGCGCCTTCCCCGCCAGCTGTCATCGTCGCCCCCGCGCGCGGGTCGCCAGCCCCTGCAGCCCGCCTCGGGACAGCCTGGGACCCCGCGTCTCGCCCGGGTCGCCCCAGCCTGCACCGCCGTGGCCCGCCGCGGGAAGGAGGGCAGGGGGCCAGGTGGGTGCCCCGCTGCGAGTTCCTTCCACCTGGGCCTCCTGAGATTGGAGTCAGGTGGAGGAGATGCCTTTTTCGTTGTTTTGGACAGTTAAGAAAGTTTTGGTTTTGCCTGAAGTCTCATTCGTCATCTCTCAATAAATAGCTAAAGTGCCAAGATTCTTGTGGAATTGTATCTTTCTGACATTCTCTTAACTCTGCAGGGAGGGTAGAAAAAGCAGATAAACCGAGTACATTTAAGTAATCTGTAGACCCGGGGAGTGGAGAAAACCCCAAAAGTCAGGGGAGGAGGTGGGCTGGGTCTTGGCTTTGATAGTCAAAGCAGCGTGACTGGGCAAGTTGCTTTAAATAAGATAATGTGTTTGAAAACGCTTTGTATACAAGGTCCTGCCATTGGGGTCACTATTACTGTCCCAGGAGATGACTTTGCCATTGATAAGACTTTGAACTAATTAGAATCATTTAAGTACCAGAGACAACTAAGAAGTTGTAGCTTCTTAGCAAAATCAAGTGTTGTTTAATTTTTATGTAGAATTTATAGGTTGTTTTCCTCTTCTTTGCTCTCTTTTGTATATATTGAGACGTACAGATCAACCAGCTGACATAAGCTTTGTTGGTTTGTCCTTCTCGGGGAAATTGGTTTCTCGCTTGGAGTTATCTCATCTATGGGAATTGGTTTGTCCTGTTCCTGCTAGGTCCGATTAAGGCTGTCAGGTGAGTTTTTTTTCCCTAAGAACTTAATTACTTTAAGTTCTCAACTAGTGCAAGATTGAGTCCTGCTTTGCTTCCCTAATCTTGTGCTCTGACAACACACAATAAACGTCGATGCAATTCTGCAAATTTTCAGAAGCATCAGTTTTTAAATATTCAGGTATCTGTATTTCCGTTTACTTCCAGTTTACCATCACAATAATTTAAAGAAAGAAGCCGAATGAAACATAACTTATCGGGAATTGATTCTGAAAGGATGGTTTCAGCACATTCTTAAAATTTCCTTTTCACAAAAAACTTGGAAATGTCAGCGCTAAAAAGAGGCCGCTAACCAACCACCACAAAAGACATCTCAGATATTTAGAGCCCTTTTCCTCTCCCTTCCCCCATTGGTTTCACTTTTTGAGGGAAATTCTTATGCTTTTCACTTATAAATTGCCATTGATAAGGTTGTAATAAACATCAGAGTTTAGAGGAAGGCAAAGAATAATAGTTTTAGCTGTGGAATGGATGTGAGCTGATCCTTGGGTTCAACAGTCATTTTGAAATTGAGGTTTACCCATAGATTCCATTAGCCTACATAGAGAAGTGCATTATTTGGTGTAAAGTACCTCCTGAGTTCACTTAGTGCCCATTCTTAGCCTTATATTTCCTGACGTGCACGTGGACTTTTTTCAGTGATTGCCACACATAAATTTGTTCTTTTCTGTTTTTGTTATGAAGTAATTGTTCACATAAATATAAAGGTTATTATGGAATACAGTGTGGTGGGATTCTAAATCCAGTGATTTTTAAAAATTGGTATCTAAAGTTTGTATACAAAGACTAAAACAGGCCGGGCACGGTGGCTTCACGCTTGTAATCCCAGCACTTTGGGAGGCCGAGGCGGGTGGATCATCTGAGGTCAGGAGTTCGAGACCAGCCTGCCTAACATGGCAAAACCCTGTCTCTACTAAAAATACAAAAAATTAGCCGTGTGTGGTGGCGGGCTCCTGTAATCCCAGCTACTCGGGAGGCTGAGGCAGAAGAATCGCCTGAACCTGGGAGGCGGAGGTTGCAGTGAGCCAAGATCGTGCCACTGTGCTCCAGCCTGGGCGATAAGAGCGAAACTCTGTCTCCAGCCTCCCGAGTAGCTAAAAAAAAAAGACTGAAACAAAACCATATTTCTTTCTAGTAATTTTTTTCTTCCTCATATGATCTGCAAGAACCTTTCTAGTAATTTTGAAAAGAATATTACTTTGAACAGTTACTAGTATTATGTAATAGTGTATAATTATGACAAAGAGTAAAACTTGAGTCCTGATAGTTTCTATCTAACATAAAAATGCAGGAAACAACCTTATAAATCACTGTCCGCAAATGAGGATGGGGATGAGAATGGGTTACTGTGATGATGTAGTTTTACTGTGTAGACTCTGATATTTGGAATCACATTAGCTATCTTTTGAGGAAAATCTGAAAATTTCCAGAAAACTCTGGTGTATTAAGTTCTTGTGTGATTCAGTGGTTGTGCTTAGGTGTTTGGAGTTTTAAGGTAGTTAGCTGATTTATTATTTAACAGTTATCCTCGAAGTGAGAGTGTTTTAGTCTTTTTGCTAAACTGTATGTGGGTTTGGGACCCTTAGTTATTTGAAGGTTAAGCATTAGGCCCTAATTCAGTAACAGGAAGAGTTGTAATGGCTAATTTGTCAGGAATATTTTTCTAGTCATACATTTAACATTACACTAACAAAAGGAAAAAAGTTCACATACTTTCTTCATCCTACAGCTTTTCGTTTCCATGCCAGTTTGTGCTCACGTGTATGTAATTTTACATAATTTTAATATTACAACCTTTATTTTGCCTTTTTTCATCTGAGATGCAAAGCTAAACTAGAGAAAAAGGGGTATATTTTTGTCACAAGATCAAGTTCTATTTGCAGATATCGTTTGTTTTCCAATGTCGTTGTTCAGACTGTACAGCTAAACAGATAATTCTTGTGTGCTTCCATGCGCCGCACAGAACACCCATTCATACATTATTAACCCGTCTAATCATTACCGGAGCTGAAAGTTCTGTAGCTATAATTGGTGGGATTAGTTAGATCAGCAGCATTCTCCTTTCCAGGAATTTGATGTTTTCTAACTTTAGGTGGCTTAAAAAACATGTAATAGGTAAGCAAACATTGACTGAGTGCCTGCCAGGTATCTGGCTTATATTAGACAGGATGAGATCTTAATGCCTTTCCTCAAGGGATTTCCTGTGTTTAAATCTGTATAAGATCAACTACCAAAATAAGTAAATATCTATAAAAGGTGTTTGGAATACCTTTGTTACCTACCTAGAGTAAGGGGGTAGAACCAGGAAACGAAAGAAATGAAGATAGAAACAGTGAAATAGATTATTTCAGGTGTTAGGGAGAATGGACAAGAAATTTATTTCAGGAGATATTTCAAATGAGTTTACTTGGCATTTTCCAATACTTGATGTGGTGAAACACACAGAATTATGTAGTAATGTCTAATAGAGTCAATGTAGAGTCAGTGCCTTGGTAATCATGATCTAGTATCTCAATGGAGGGACTATTATACTGCGATTAAAATGGTGACAGTCAAAACCATTTAACAAGGAAGATCGTTTTCTCTGTTAGTGGAAAAAGAATGTAAAGCTGTATGTGTAACTGATCAAATCTATTGTTATTACTATGTAAAAATGTATACAGGAATGGGCAAGAGCTAGAAAGAAACATGAAAAAATGAAATTGATTGTTCTTGTTAGGGGGATTTTACTTCCTGAAAGTTTTCTTAGGGTTGCCTGTTACCATCATACTCAGTTTCTTAAAGCATGCTTTATGGTTCATGCCTGTGAGGAAATGACTGTGAAAAGATTAGATTAAAAGGTGTAAACAGCTGTAGCAGGCTGCTAGTTACTAAGTGCCAGGTGAATGACAGGGAAATAAGGGAATCGAGAGGAGTTTAGACTTCACTGAGGAGGGTGAACTTTGGTTGGACTTCCAGGGAGGAAGCTTATGATGTGAGCACGGGGGAGGGGATGGCATGGATTCTTCGAGGAGGAAGTATGGCCTGAGAGTGAGGACACAGAGACTAGAATGAGTAAAGCAGGTTTAGGCAGCAGAGATGAGATCTGCCTGCCAGAATGGAGATTCTGTGAGGATAGCTAGAGAATGATGGGACGGGAAAAGTCAGGTGGATTGCAGGAAGCCCTGAATGCAGCCAGGCCAGAAGTCTGGACCTAGGGTGGCTGGTCCACGCACTCTGTTTTGCTTCTTGGGACCTTGTGTGGGGCTTGCACACAAACACAATGGAGGAAGATTGCTAGATCCCAGAGCAAGATTGGAAGCTTCAGTAGATGACCGATTTCTGGCATAGCTGGGCAGGATTTAAAAGCGCTTGCTGAAAATGAAGCCTTGTGAATGGGAAGCATAAGGAAGTCGGTCAAAATTAAGCAGCTGTGAATCAACAGGCAAAGGAAAAACCAAGCAAGTGCGAGGAAGCTTAGAAGATGCTGGTAGTCAGTGAAGACAGAGGTGACCCTTAAGAAATGAAGGGACAGGAGAAGGTGGCTTTGACCCCTGGGGTCATTGGTGATTCTTCAGTCTTCTCAGATCACTGACAATTGTGGAGCCAAGGAGGACCGTGGATGGAAATTTCTGGCAGTATTTGCTAAAACAGAAGATACTTGTTTTGTCAGCATCTGCTTGATATGCTAATGGTGAATGAGACACACATGTATTTCAACATTGTTTTGTTTCTACTGTCAACTCAGTGACTGAAATTTGGATATATGCACATAGGGCCAGAGGAGGCATTTTGAGAAGAAGGTATACTCTTAAATTCTTTTCCCCAAATCTCCTGGTTTTTTTTTGTTTCTTTGTTTTTATTCATTTATTTATTTTTTTTGAGACAGGGTCTCCCTCTGTTGCCCAGGCTGGAGTGCAGTGGCATGATCATCACTCACTGCATCCTCAACCTCCTGGGCTCTAGCAATATTCCTGCTGCAGCCTGCTGTGGAGTTGGCACATAGGTGTGCACAACCATGTCTGTCTAATTTCAGTAATTTTTGTAGAGATAGGGTCTCACTTTGTTGCTCTGGCTGGCCAGACGTCCTTTCAAGAAATATACATTTATAATATAAAATACAATATTGTTTAATTGGCATTAGCTTTTACCCTCTCACCTCCATAAAACAATTAACTGTCTGACTTTTCCACTTCTTAAGTGCTGAAAATGGAAGAAACCACTGACAAAACTATTAATTAAGGAGATGGATTGAAGTGCTGATTGAGTGGAAATGGATGTATTGATCTCTATGCTTGCTCATCACGTTCCCCTTGTGTTTGGCAGAGCATGTTCTTAAAAAAAAAAAAAAAAAAAAAAAAAAAAAAAAACTCGACCAAGATGAGCAGTGTGTCTTGTGACCCAGGAAGTGCATGAAACTAACTGGTCCACTCCACGCAAGTCCATGACTTAACTGTATGGGGCTTTCTCTCTCAGGAGATAAAGATATCTTTAGAAAATGGTATCCATTAGTCATTCATTTCAACAGTGTTGTTTGAAGAAAAAGAAAATAGCTGCTTTTTGACAACTTTATATTTGCGAGCAATGGAGTTCAATGCTTTTTAATGCATTATTTTATTCTTCAAACCAGACTTTGAAAAGGAATTGTAGGCCAGGTGTGGTGGCTCACCCCTGTAATCCCAGCACGTTGGGAGGCCGAGGTGGGTGGATCACTTGAGGCCAGGAGTTTGAGACCAGACTGGCCAACATGGTGAAACCCTGTCTTTACTAAAAATACAGAAACTAGCTGGGTGTGGTGGCGAGTGCCTGTAATCCCAGCTACTCAGGAGGCTGAGGCGGGAGAATCGCTTCAACCTGGAAGGCGGATGTTGCAGTGAGCTGAAATTGCACCACTGCACTCCAGCCTGGGCGACAGAGCGAGACTGTCTCCAAAAAAAAAAAAAAAGTAGTAATTGTAGCATTTCTATGTAACAGAACCTCAGAGAGGTTAATTAACATTCCCAGAATTACAAAACCCACCTGTGCTTTTACTACAATGTTGGACATGATTATCTTTAAGGGGATCTTGCAATCCTGAGATTACACCATTTTCAAAGATGTGCAGGATACGCTGGAAGCATAAGTCTTGATCTTCCATCAAAGGAGCTCCCAGTCTTGTTGATAATAAGATGCACGTGTGAGTTCATTTGAAGACTATATGTACCTAGGGCACTGATGGCAGCCAATCATGAATTAAATAAATGGGGGTGGAATTTGAGAACAGCACAGAAGACAGCACGAGCAGGCCCCTTGGCTACAAGTCCCACCAGGGTGACGTGGAGGAATCCAGATGGGTTTGCACATACAGTGGGTTTGTGTCGGCATCTGAGGATCACTGAACTTGGGGAATCCCCTGCAAAGTCTCTGCTTTAGATGACTAGGTGAATGCTCGTGTCATTAACTGAATCAGAAGCACAGGAGAAGCAGGTTTTAGGGTGGAGGTGTGGGAAATGATGAGTTCTAGTCTCAGTCAACAGTATGTCGTCAGTGCTTATGTGCTGTGTACCGTGCCTGCAACTATGAATAAGATGCAGTGTGTGCCTGGAAGCAACTCAGCACAATTGAGTTTTAGGTGTGTCTGAAGTGCAGCCAGGTGGATGGATCCAGACGGCCATTGTGAATATGAGTCTGAAATGAAGGGACTAGACATAGGTGTAGATTTGGGAGTCATTACTGTAGGTAGAAGATAGAGCACCTCAGGTGTGTCTGTGACAGAGGCAGTCACAGAGGCCAAGAAGAGCAACCTCAGGAGAATCAGGTGAAAGCAATGTTGTGGATGCCTAGGGAGGAAAAATATGTCAAAAGAGTGAAAGGTCAGCAATCACATGTCACAGGAATGGCTGCGTGATTAACACAGAATTGTGTTCAGTGGATTTGGCGTTATGATGGTCAGTGTTAATTTTCAGGATAATTTCACTGAAATGAATTAATTAGTGTTGGGCATTGGCAGTGGGCTGAGGAGTGAGTGGGCGTGCCAGTATGGAGGCAGCGAGTCTCAAGAACATTCCTCCGAGAAGCTCCAGGTAGAAGGGGAGGGTTCAGAGTGGTACCTGGAGGGGTAGGTACCTTTTTTTTTAAAAAAAAATTTTTTGGAGATATTTGAACCTTGTATAGATAGAGCCAATAGATAGAAGTTTTTGAAATATGAGAGGAAGAGAATAATTATATAATGGGAAAGCCCTGGAATTTCAAGCTTAATTTTCTTGATGGGGAAGAATGTGAGATTATTGAAAGTAGGAGGAATTGGGTGAGCTGGGGTCTTCTGAGTAGTGAATGTGTAGGAATGTGGTTGAAGGACCCTAACTGTATTTTCTATCTGTTGAGGGTAGTGGGGTCATCCATTCCGAGTTTTTTCTTCTTGGTTTTTAGATATAAGTCACATCCCAAAAGTGTACCATTCACTGGGTTTTAGTTTACTCACAGACTTGTGCAGCCATCATTAGTATACAATTCCAGAACATTTTCATCACTTCACAGAGGAACCTTGTAACTGTTAGCAGTCACTCTCTGTTTCCCACTTCCCAGCCCCTGGCAACCATTGATCTACTTCCTGACTCTACGGATTTGCTTATTTTGGACATTTAATACATGGAATCCTATATTATGTGGACTTTTGTATCTGGCTTCTTTCACTTGGTATAATGTATTCAGGGCTCATCCATATTTTGTCATGAATCAATACTTCATTCTTTTTATAGCTGAGCAACATTCTGTTACACAGATATGCTGTGTTTTGTATTCATTCATCAATTGATGGGCATTTGGCTTGTTTCCAGTTTTTGGTTATTATGAATGATGCTGCTTTGAACATTTATGTACGAGCTTTTGTGTAGACATGTGTTTTCATTTTCCTCAGATACGCATATATATAGGAGTGGAATTTCTGGGTTTAATAACTAACTTTTGAGGAACTGTTTTCCAAAGCATCCGAACCATTTTACATTCCCATAGAAATGCATGAAGGTTCCACTTTCTCCACATCCTCACCAACACTTGTTCTTGTCTCTGTCCATGAGTATTGCTATCCTAGTGGGTATGAGGTGGTATCTGATTGTGGTTTAGATTTGCCTTTCTCTGGTAGATAATGTTGAGCATCTTTTCATGTGCATATTGGCCGTTTGTATAGCTTGAGAGAGATCTCTATTCACATCTTCCCCTTATTTCAAAAACTACGTCTTTTTATTACTGAGTTGTAAGACTTCTTCATACATTCTGTATACCATTCTGTTATCGAATAGATGATTTGCAAATATTTTGATTTTATGGGTTTCCTTTTCACTCCCTTGTGTCCTTTGATGCATGAAAGTTTTAAATTTTGATGAAGTCCAGTTTATTTTTAGTTGCTTGTGATTTTGCTGTGATTTCTGAGAAAGCATTATCTAATGTCATGTGGATTTTCATTTGTTTTCTTCTAAGAGTTTGATAGGTTTAGCTCTTACATTTAGATCTTTGATCCAGTTGGAGTTTTGAATGTGGTGTGAGGTAGGGATCCAACTTCATTCTTTGGCATGTGGATATCCAGTTGTTCTAGAACCATTTGATGAAAAGACTGTTTTTTCTCCATTAGATTGTCTTGGTACCCTTGTCAAAATCAATTGACCATAACTGTGACAGTATGTTTCTGGACTTCCAATTCCATTCCATCAATTTATATATGTCTTTCCTTATGTAAGTACCACACTGTCTTGATTACGTTACCTTTGTAGTAAGTTTCGAAACTGGGAGTCAAGTCCTCTAACTTTGTTTTTCTTTTTCAAGATTGTTTTGGCTATTCTAGTTCTGCCTTATGTGGGTTTTTTTTTTTTTTTTAACTTTTTTTTTTGAGACAGTCTCACTCTTCTCACCCAGGCTGGAGTGCAATGTTGTAATCTTGGCTCACTGCAGCCTCTGCCTCCCGGATTCAAGCAGTTCTCCTGCCTCAGCCTCCCAAGTTGCTGGGATTACAGGTGCCTGCCACCCTGCCTGGCTAATTTTTGTATTTTTGGTAGAGACAGGGTTTCACCATGTTGGCCAGGTGCCTTATGAGTTTTTTAAATACCTGTTTGTTAGTCTTCTGAGGTTGATTGGTTTCTTTTATAAACTGTTTATTTGTTTAGAGATGGAGTCTCATTCTGTTGCCCAGGCTGAAGTGCAGTGGTGTGATCATAGCTCACTATGGCCTTGACCTCCTGGGCTCAAGATGTCTTCCCACCTCAGCCTCCCAAAAGTGCTAGGATTACGGGCATGAGCCACTGCACCCAGCTGATTCGTTTCTTGAGTATGAGCATTTTATGTTTTTGGTCACATAGGATTATTTTGTTTTCAGATATGGGGTCTTGCTCTGTTGCCCAGGCTAGAGTATAGTGGCACAATCATAGCTCATCACAGCCTGTAACTCATGGGCTCAAATGATCCTTCCATCTCAGCCTCCTGAGAAGCTGGGCTACGGGTGCATGCCACTACACCTGGCTAATTATTTTTTTAAAATTTGTTTTAGGGATAGGTTCTTGCTGTGTTACTCAGGCTAGTCTTGAACTCCTGGCCTCAAGTGATCCCCCTGCTTCAGACTCCCAAGTAGCTGGGGGATTGTTTTAATTATTTTCACACTATCACATCTCCTCTCCTAACCTGGCATCTCATTCTTATGTTAGCCATGTTAGAGCTCAGTTGTATTTTAACCTTTTATTTATTTAATACATTTTCATCTCCACTAGTAACAATATAAAAGTAGTGATTAGGATATTTTACATATCTCTTTTTAGAAAACAAAGACCAATTTGTTTTTTACTTATATGGTATCACATAATTTTTTTTCTCCCAGGGTCAGCAGATCTCAATAAAAAAGGGGGTCCCAAGTAACTTATAAATAGAACAAAGTAGTATAAGTAGTATTTCCTGCTATGCCATTAAATATTACATTCCAATTGGGAAAACAAGTCCTTCCTACATAAATATCATTGATGAATATTTTATTTATGAACATGCATAGACATGGAAAAGTATTGGGTATGTGACACTAATTGGTTGAAAATAGGATCACATGTGGCATGCAAAGTTTGCGGTTAAATAAGTAAATCTTACAAATAGCTTATTATCTACCTTTAAAAAAATGAACCCAAATGAATTTTTAAGAGTAAATTATAGTTAGATATTTAGGAACATGACTGGTAGGTAAAGGGAGGTACACCTATGTTTCTGTGTAGTAGATTTGGTTTGGAAATTATTATTAATTTTCTGGAGAATTAGAAAATTAGAATTAGAAAAGCAGATTGTTTTGTTCAAACTGAGAATGATGCATTTCCCCAGATGGAACATGAGTTATGTAAAGGGAGTCTCCCAGGCCCTGCCTGTATTTTACTATGATGTCACTGGGTGCGAGCCATAGCTGATGTGTACATCGAAGAAAGACTTGTTTTAAATTATTGTTCACTTTTACAAGGTGACTAATATGCTGGCTGAATAAACTGAGTTGTCAACTGTTGATATTTTAATATTCATTGTGGGGAATTTGCCCTGGAAAGGAATCTTGTTTGGGAAATAATATGGGATCTTTAATGTTGGTGGAATAAATTAATTTCTTCCTTTTTTTTCCTTCCTCCCCTTCCTTCCCGCTTCCCCCTTCTCCCTTCTCCCATCCCCCTTCCCTTTTTCCTTTTTTTTTTTTTTCCTTTCTTTCCTTTCCTGGCTCATGGGTATGTCAAAGCATTTGTGGTTCTGAGTACTGTAAAGCTTGATTACTCATGACATAAACTTACAGTACTACTTTAAGATCACTCTGGTTTTTAATTGCTTCTTATACATAGTACTAATTAAATTATCTTGTTATTTTAGGCTTCACTATGAATAAACTGTTGTCCATGTGTTACTTACAATAGTATTGAGTGCTATATTTTAAACTGTGAAATACAATATAATATTTACCATTTTAGCCTTTGAAGTGCACAGTTCAGTAGCATTGAGTACATTTCACATTGTATCACCATCACCACCATCTATTCACAGAATGTTTTTCATCTTGCAAAACTGAAACTCCATCTCCATTAAGTAACAACTCCTCTTTCTCATTTTCCCCCAACCCCTCATAACCCCCATTCTACATTGTGTCTCTATGAATTTGACTACCCTAGGTACCTCATGTAAGTGGTATCACAGTCCTTTTGTGACTTGCTTATTTCACTTAGGATGATATCTTCACGGTTCATGATATGGTGTGTCAGAATTTCCTTCCTTTTTAAGGCTGAATACTTTTCCAGTGTATGTATATACATTTTGTTTATCCATTCATTTGTCAGTGGGTGCTTGGGTTGCGGAAGCTATGAACACGGGTACATAGCTACTGCTATGAACACGGGTACACTTTGGTGCTGTTTTTACAAAGGCAGTGCATAGCAGCTAGGCTCTTTTTAATTTAGTATTTTAAGCCAAGAGAAAGGTGTTGATCTTTTGGATTTTTGGTAGGTGTTTTTTGTTTGTTTTTCTAGGCTAGATTTAAGGCTTAAATTTGTAACTGCTATTTAATCATTGTTTTGCCTTTTTTTTTTTTTTCTTCCACACAGGGTCTCCCCCTGTTGCCCAGGCTGGAGTGCAGAGGCGTGATCTCGGCTCACTGCAGCCTCTGCCTCCCGGGTTCAAGTGATTCTCCCACCTCCGCCTCCCGAGTAGCTGGGATCACAGGCGCCCACCTCCACGCCTGGCTAATTTTTATATTTTTTCAGAGATAGGGTTTAACCATGTTGTCTACGCCACTGCTTTGCTTTCAAAGTGCTATATACAGCAAGAAGTTTTCAGTGGCGAGTGTGTCATATTTAAAATCTTGTAGCAACACAATTTAATTCAACTAGTAACATTTGATGGTACACTAGCTATAGCATTTTATATCAAAATGTGTTTCATTTTAAAACGCTTTTCATGTATCTGACCCTTAAGCTTGCTTCAGATCTCACTGCCTTTATTTGCTTGGGCATGTGTCCTAGATGTTCTGCCTGTATACATATTCTCAGCAGTCCTTTGAAAAGCCTTCTCTTATTATCCTTCAATCGACAGGGTTGGGGTGGGAATTTTATTTGACAAAAAAGATTGAAATAGTGAAGATGGTTGTTTACATATTAAAGGCCATATTTGATGGGTGTTAGATGCAAGGGACATTTGTAAGTTGCCATCTCTAGGACAAAATGAGTTTAGGTTAGATGTATTAGTTATTAGGTGATTTTTTTGTATTATTTTGGATTTTCTGGGGATTGGTCCCTTAATCATATCATTTAATTCTTCCAAGTTATTGGTTTTATCTGATGACATGCATGGTGTAGGCGGTGGCAGAGGGAGAAGCTGTTAAGAGCATAGGAGAGAAACATGAATACTGAAGGACAGTATTTGGCTCCCTTCTTAATTGAAGATAATTTGAAATGAAGGAACTGCACTATTGTGGGGGAAATATTTGATGAACCACCCATTTTTTTCAGGCCTGCATTCTAGGTGTATTCTGTATGAGAACTGCACTTGCAATTCTTCTGTGCAGACCAAATGTTCTTGCAAGAAACTAATGACCAACTTTGTGGTGGGTGGTGAGTCACAGTAGATTTCCGGAGAGTTGATAATGTGCTTGTGTATGATATAGATTTGACTGTAAGGAGCCAGCTGATACAATATGGTCAGATTCCATTAAGCAGTGGTTTTAAGAAACTCTCATGGACCTCTGGGCCTGAGGAAATGAAGAGGTAAAATTGCATGTTTGAAAAATTGTTGCAGTGTGGCTGAGACTTTCTTGCAGCATTTCTGTGATAGTCTAGAGCAGATTTAAACACAAAACATTAGAAATAGACTTTAATGCTAGTTGACCACGGTAGAACAGATTTGCCTTTTTTGGGTTAGTGTTCCACATTTAGGTAAAACATAGCTCTAAAGTTTTCCTTTTGATTCTCTTTGCTCTTTGCTTGAAAAATGTGTTGGCTAAAAGAGAGACCACTAACTACTTAGTACTTTTTGAATACGTATTTGAGAATAAATGTAAAATAACCGATGTGAGAAAAGTTAAGTTTTGGCCAGCACAGGGAAGGAAGTTTTTGTTTTGTTTTGCTTTTTTGCATTTGGCTTAATTATGTGGGTTAAAGTGAAAAAAACAATTACCTTTCTTGAGACTGGAAACACTCTTAAGTTATAATGAATATGACATTGTCATTTGGCCAGGGTTCTTTAGGAAGTACAGAATAACTCTGACATGGTATTGTTCCTTTCCTTAGAGCTTATCTTTTTTTTTTTTTTT
>NW_026652297.1:33969082-33971183 GCF_009828535.3 Hylobates moloch | reverse complement strand
TTTTGTATATTTAGTAGAGACGAGGTTTCACCATGTTGGCCAGGCTGGTCTCAAACTCCTGATCTCAAGTGATCCACCCCTCTTGGCCTCCCAAAGTGCTGGGATTACAGGCATGAGCCACTGTGCCCGGCAGAGCTTATCTTTTAGTAGCGGAGATAAGGGAAACAGAAACAGTTTCATACTTTGAGTCAGAAAAATATAAGAATATAAAAATATGAGAGCATAAACAAGCCATGGTCTTTACTTTTTTAGAACAGCTGTATTGAGACATCATTCATGCCCCATACAATTCAACAAATTCAGTGTTTTTAGTTTGCTCACAGTTGTACAGCCATCAGCACAATCAGTTTTAGAACATTTTCATCAGTGCCGAAAGAAAACTGTACCTGTTAGCAGTCACTCCTTGGCCCTAGACAGCAGTAATTTATTTTGTCTCTATAGATTTTCCTATTCTGGATATTTCAAGTAAGTGGAATCATACAATGTATGGTTTTTGATGACTGGCTTTTTTCACTTAGTGTTAGCTTCATACCCAGTGTAGCTTGTATCAGTTCTTGATATAGTTTGGCTGTGTCTCCACCCAAATCCCATCTCGAATTGTAGCTGCCATAATTCCCTTGTGTTATGGGAGGGACCCAGTGGGAGACAATTGAATCATGGGGTCAGTTTCTTCCATACTGTTCTTGTGGTAGTGAATAAGTCTCACGAGATCTGCTGGTTTTATAAGGGGAAACTCTATTCTCTTGGCTCTCCTTCTCTTCTCTGCCGCCATGTGAGATGTGCCTTTCACCTTCTGCTATGATTGTGAGGCCTCCCCAGTCACGTGAAACCGTGAGTCCATTAAACATCTTTCTTTTGTAAATTGCTCAGTCTCGGATATGTCTTTATCACAGTGTGAAAATGGACTAATACAGTTCTTCATTCCTTTTTATTGCTCAGTAGTGTTCTGTGCTAGGGATATACCACATTTACCCATTGGTCAGTTGATGGACATTTGGGTTGTGTCCACTTTTTGGCTGTTATGAGTATCCAAATAATGGTACTGTGAACATTTCGTGTACAAGTTTTGTGTTCTCATGGGTATGTATCTAGGAGTGGAATTGCTGGGTCAGATGGTAACGCTGTTTAACTTTTTGAGGAGCTGCTGGACTATTACCTGAAGTGACTGCACCATTTTACATTCTCACCAGTAATGTATGAGGGCTCTAATTACTCCACACCCTTGCCAACCCTTGTGATGATCTGTCTTTTTGATTATAGTTATCCCAGTGGGTGCGAGGTGGTATTTCATTGTGGTTTTGATTTGCATTCCAATGTTGAATGATATGGAACATCTTTTCTGGTGCTTATTGGCCATTTTTGTATCTGTTTTGGAGAGACGTATATTCAGATCCTTTGCCTATTTAAAAATTTGATTGTCTTTTTTTTTTTTTTTTGAGACAGGGTCTTACTCTGACACCTAGGCTGGGGTGCAATATTGCCATCACAGCTCACTGCAGCCTTGATCTCCCTGCCTCAAGCCATCCTCCTATCTCAGCCTTCTGAGTAGCTGGGACCAGAGGCTCCCACCACCATGCCTGGCTATTTTTAAAAACTTTATTTTTGTAGAGACAGAGTCTCTGTGTTGCCCAGGCTGGTCTCAAACGCCTGTGCTCAAGCAGTCCTCCCAACTTGGCCTCTCAAAGTGTTGGGATTACAGGCGTGAGCCATTGCGCTTGGCCTATTTGTCTTTTTATTATTGAGTTGTAAGGGTTCTTTATATACTGTGATGCAAGTTCCTTATTAGATACATGATTTGCAAATACTTTTTTGATTCCCTTTTTCACTGTCGTTGGTGTCCTTTGAAGCACACAAATTTTTAATTAAAAAAATTTTTTGTTTTTAAGAGACAGGATCTCTTTTGCCCAGGCTGTAGTGCAGGGCACAGTCATAGCTCACTGTAACCCTGAACTCCTGGGCTCAAAGGATCCTCCCACCTCAGCCTCCCCAGTAGTTGGAACTATAGGTATGTACCACCATGCCTGGCTAATTTTTTGTTGTTTTTTTAGACGTGGGGGTCTCACTATGTTGCCCAGACTGGTCTTGAACTCCTGGCCTTAAA
>NW_026652297.1:33924957-33964082 GCF_009828535.3 Hylobates moloch | reverse complement strand
CGTGAGCCACCGTGCCCGGCCCTAACATGCCATCTCTTAAGGAGACAGGCAGGACCTCTGATTTTATGTTTACAGTGAATAAAATATTAACCTCAGCAATCCACTCTTCTCCTTCTTGGTATCAACTAATTGGAAAACCAGGTCAAAACATTGCTGTGAACATAGGATAAGAACGAAAGGACGTTTTTGTCAAATATGGAAAAGATAAATGACAAACTCTTCCTATTCCACACCACTGCTCAGAGCACTCTCGTGACTGAAATACTTGAATCCACCAGATCAGTCTAGTTCTTCTGTGTATAATCCTGGATACACATGGATACATTTTATCACTTATTTGCTCATGCAGAGCTGTACTTCTTATACTACTAGAACAATTAATATCTTTTTGGAATTATCTTCTTCCCCTCAATTAATTTTCTAGATGAGTTCTTGGGATTTTCCAAATCTTCGTCAGCAATATATTTCTAAATTGCTTCCCTTTAAATGACTAAATCTTTAGGCCTTATTTTATTTGAATTATATCTCAAAACTTATTAAACTTTTATCCTATAATAAATTTTTGTTGTTGTTGTTTGGAAGCCATGGTGAGATTGTAATAAAACATTAATGCCTGTCACCATGGTAGGGAAAGTAGTTTCTTTTTTGTTTGGGGTTTTTTGTTGTTGTTGTTTTAAATTATACTTTAAGTTTTAGGGTACATGTGCACAACGTGCAGGTTAGTTACATATGTATACATGTGCCATGTTGTTTGTTTTTGAGACAGGGTCTCCCTCTGTCACCCAGGCTGGAGTGTGGTGGCACGATACAAATAGTTTCTTAAGCTAAGTTTTATCTTCTATTTTTGCTTCTTTCTCTCCTCTACCCACCTAACAGGCCTTTCTTGCTAACTCTGGCTAAAAAGTTAATTGGTATACTTAAAACGTTGCCTTAAAAGGGATTAAGGTACATTTTCTCATGGAGAGTGGGAGCCTCCACAGTATGAATCATTTGTGTTATAAAAGTTGAGGCATAGGTGAGTTTGGAAAATGGAGTGCATTTTCCCATAGGAACTGTCAGTTTCAAGTGGAAAGTTTAACCTAGTAACTAGTTTAACCCACAGCTAGAACATACTTTTTTCTTTTTTGTCTCATATCTTTTTTTAAAAAATATATTTTGTCTCAATCTTCGCATTTCACTGCAATAATATTAAATAGCTGTGTACTCAAGGGCTGAGACTGAAAAAAAGTGAATAATCATTCTTTCTGCTTTAGGGAGGACATTCTTATGTGGAAACGGGTTTTTTTTTTTTTTTTTTGAAGCGCACAGTGACTGCTGCTTCGCTGTGGTGTCTTCGTGCCCAGGGCACCAGCAGTTTTCCCTCCATCATGTTCGTGCCACCAGCACAAATGTCAGCACAGTGAGGAAGGCAGATGCCTCAGTATTGTTATGAAAATAATCCCAACTTCCAGACTCTCTGAAAAGCTCTGGGGAACCCCCCAAGAGTTCTCAGACCACAATCTGAGGGGTTTAATCCAGTTTATAAGCTTCTAAGAACCAAATAGATGTCCCTGGTTTATTTTTTAAAAGATTTATTGAGATATGATAGTAATACAATACAATCCGCCCCTTTAAAGTGAATCATTCAGTGGTTTTTATTACACTTACTGAGTTGTGCAACCTGCACACTATCTGCTTGTACGTCATTTTTATCACCATGTTAACTAATCTGCTTTCTGTCTCTGTAGATGTGAGATTTGCCTGTTCTGGACATTTCCTATAAATGAAATCATACATGATGTGGTCTTCCGTGATTGGCTTCTTAGCATCAGGTTCTTGAGGTTTATCCACTTCGTAGCATTTATCAATGCTTCATTCCTTTTTATGATGAAATAATAGTCTGTTCTATCACATTTTGTTTATCCATTCATCAGTCGATGGACGTTTGGATTGTTTCTACTCTTTTGGCTTGTGTACAAGTCTTTGTGTGGATGTGCGTTTTCATTTCTCTTAGATTCATTTCTAGTTATGGAACGCTTCTGGGTCTTGTGATAACTGTATTCTGAACATTTTGAGGAATTGCCAAACTGGTTTCCAAAGCTGCTGCATCATTTTACATTCCCACCAGCAACGTGTGAGAGACTTCGAGTTTTTAAAAACTCTCATTTACTGTAAAGAAAATGGAGGTAACTCTAGCTAATTAAAGAGTGCATATCCTGCCTCAAGGCATTCAGATTACAATGAAAAAGCAAAACCAAACATAGTGCTGTCCAAGCCAAACACTCCTGGCCAGATTCAGCCCTTAGCTACTGATTTAGAACCCCGGGTTCTGGTAAACTAGATTCTGGCATACTTCTCTATTGAGCAGTACCTACTTATTTTAAAACAAGGTTTTGAAAAATTTGAGCAAAATTAAAAAATATAATATACAAAAAGTTATAAAGAGTGAAACACTTTTATGTACCTATCAGTTTAACAAATCCTTTCCAATGCAATTTAAACCTATGTGAACTGCCTTCTGTTCACATAGGAACTCTTTCCCTCTCCACCACAGTTAACCACTTTCTTGAATTTGATCATCTTCTTTGTCTTGTATTTCTTTACATTTTCACTTTATGGAGGACATTCTTATGTGAAAGAGGCTTTTTTTTTTTTTTCTTTCTCTCCCTGCTGCGGGTGCGTGGTGATGAAGCGCACAATGACTGCTGCTTTTTTAAAGCATATTTGTAAGTTGTTTGCCCAGTATTATGCGTACATGAATGCCTTTTTCTAGTGAAAGGCCAGATGGGTGACTCGAAAAAGTTTAACTATTCTTATAAAATATAATGCATGATTTTTAAAGACCAAAAAAAAATGTTAAAAGGAGCTAAAAATAATGTCACCCACTTAGCTTGGGGGAGAAAGTTCAAACTTGGTATTTTATCAAATTTCCTGTTCTTTTTTTTTTTTTTCTCTTTTGTGTTTCTTTTTTTTTTCTTTTAGATTCCAGGGGTGCACATACAGGTTTGTTACAAGGGTATATTGCGGCCGGGCGTGGTGGCTCATGCCTGTAATCCCAGCAGTTTGGAAGGCCAAGGCGGGCAGATCACTTGAGGTCAGGAGTTCGAAACCAGCCTGGCCCACATGGTGAAACCCCGTCTCTACTAAAAATACAAAAATTAGCCAGGCATGGTGGTGGGCACCTGTAATGCCAGCTACTCAAGAGGCTGAGGCACGAGAATTGCTTGAACCTGGAAGGCGGAGATTGCAGTGAGCCAAGATCGTGCCACTGCACTCCAACTTGGGCAATAGAGTAAGACTCAGTCTCAAAACAAAACAAGCAAACAAACAAAAAAACAAGGGTATATTGTGTAATGTTGAGGTTTGGGCTTTTTTTGATCCTGCCATCCAGACAGTGAATATAGTACCCACTGGGAATTCTTCAGCTCTTGCCTCCTCCTCCTTCACTTCCCCCTTTTGGAGTCCCCAGTGTCTGTTGTTCCCGTCTTTGTGTCCATGTGTACCCAGTGTTTAACTCCCACTTACAAGTGAGAACATGCAATATTAGGTTTTCTGTTTCTCTTTTGTCCTTTTAAACAAAATCAGAACATAGGCTTTCCCCTCTTGTCTTATTTGCGATGAATTTCAAGGAAGTGTGCTGTGAAAATTGTTGTAGTATACTTCCAGCTCTTTTAGAGACTGAAACAGGGAGCTATACCTCCTCAGAGCTGCTGCTTTAAACATCAGAACCAAAACCTGAAAGGAAAGAACACCTCTGTATAAGTTGCACTTTTCAGTTCCTTGGTCAAGTGTGAGTCCATTTTCTTCCTTAGCCCTCTGTCTTCTATTATGTGTGTGTGGTTTGGGGGGCGGGACGGGTATGCACATTAACACAGTGCTGAAGACATCAGCCTAGAGTTTATCCTGTCTTTTTCTTTTCTTTTTTGTTTTGTTTGTTTGTTTGTTTTGAGACAGGGTCTCATTCTGTTGCCCAGGATGGCGCGTAGTGGTGTGATCACTGCTCACTGCAGCCTCCACCTCCCAGGCTCAAGTGATCCTCCCATCTCAGCTTCCTGAGTAGCTGGGACTACAGGCATGTACCACCATGTCTGGCTAATTTTCATTCTTTTTTTGTCCTCTCCACCCCCAAGTGAAAGATTTTGAGACCAGAACGTTTGGAGGTTGAAAGCATTTGGAGGTTTAGGTGTCAAGATCTTCATTAACCTGAACACTGATTTTTTTGGTGTTCTGTGGGTTGAGTTATTCTTTAGAGCAGGTGGGGAAGATCCTCTAACATGGATGAAAGTAGCCACAAGCTGCACAAATAGGCAGAGACTTCTTGTTTTACAGTAAAATATGGTGCTGCCCTCTTCATCCCCCATGTGGCATGTTTAACCTAATGAACAACAGACAGTGTAAAGGTTACAGCTGCCAGTCTAATGAGAAGACTGAGATGTTGATCACACCATCTTGTTTAGTAAGGTCATTAAAAATCTTTTTGTTCCTTCTGATAGTTTTACTAGACATCAATTCAGTCAGTATCATTAGGTAATTAATGAATACCTAATATGAACAAAGCACACCCATCCCTTCTTTGGAGCTTCAGTGTACTCTGACCCTGGTAGATGTACAGATTGGAGCCCTTAAAGTATTTGCAGAATTAAGTGAGTTTGACCCATGTCCATACACTTCTCTTGCAAATTATATTGCATAATGCTACTGAGGGGAGGGCCTTATGGCATACACGAAGTCATTTTCAGACTAATTCCTTGTTAGTGGAAGGCATTAGGTCATAGTAGATAATGACTTTTTAGATTTCTCTACTGCTATATGGATGCTAATTTAAATAGCGATTTTAATTGAAGGAAGTCATGCAAAATGTAATTATGGTACCCACAATAGACCTGTTTGTTCTCTCTGCTGTGAAATGACTTGAGTGGGGCTAATATTTCTCCTCAAATAGAGTCTGCTCCTCTGGAGAATAGTATGTGGTATGTTTTAATTTCATAATGGGGATCTTCCTCAGGGAGCCTGTCCCGCTAATTATGTTAGAGTACAGTGGGAGAGCGTGGTTCTGTGTACTCAGAAGTTGTATATGATTCCTCAACCTCTCCCTTTAAAAAGAATACTGTGATCATTTACTGCTTTTGAATATATTTGTGAAAATGAATCAGAGAGACTCTTAAAAGCTAAAAAGATGAGAAAATCTGTGTGGTTGAATGCATATCATTGCATAATTAATGGAAGCAGGTAGTCAAATTGCAGCAAATACAAGTTTTGGAAAGTTTTACCAGCAGAGTCTAGCTGGTTGCCAAAATAAACTGGTAGCCAATAGATTGCTACTATAGAATTTGATATTTTAGCATTATCATTGAATATAAATATTATTTTGCTCGTGCTTTTACTACTTTGGTGCAGCAATAAGAAGGAATAAACTTTTTAAAAAATACAAGAAAAGAGTCTCTTTAGCGCTGTGCTTGAAATACTACTTGGATACTAACATTTGATATGTGGACTCAGGGTTTGTGTATATGGTTAGTTGCCAGCTCTAGATTAAGTTAGTTATGGATAATAGGAATTACGTGTTTTGAATTTCCCTAGAAGTCTAGATTCAGCGTAAAGTGGTCAGATTGCATATAATATATTAAATAAAATATCTAATTATGAACACAGTTTAGGCAACTACCAGGTCCTACTATTGCATTTTTTTTTTTTTTTTGGTTTATTTTGCTTAGTTTTTTTGACAGTACTTTTTTAGGGCTCTTTGTCTCAATCTCTAGGGTAGGAGTTGTTACTAATATAAATCAGATACTGTATAAGAATCTAGATTTCTGTTTTAAAGATGGAGGGAGCAGTATTCCTTGAGGAAATGTGACATGAGAAACCCACTCAACCAGAAAAGTTGTTGTATCATGACATGTTTATAATTTTTTCTGATGCATTCAATATTCGAACATCAACAGTGTGCCAAGTATCAAGCTAAGAGTTAGGTTAATCTTTGCCAATCCTTAGTTCCATTAAATTTATGGTGTTACTAATTTTTTTACATGACATATCTATAAGCATACTAGTAAAAAAAGCAAAACAAAAAACTGGAAAGCAGAAAAAGAAGTTAAATTATTCTGTTGTGCATCTTGTTAGATTTTGCACACTCAAATTTGAAATGATTTGATTGTTTAATTTTGAGAATTGTACATTTTCTTGTGAGAAAGTTTTCTTTTACAAAGAAAAGAGTTTAGAACTCTGGAGTCCTCAATCAAACTTCTTCCACAGAGTTCTTTTAAAAAGCACAGGTATTTTATAGATGGTAAACTTCACCTTTGCTTTACTTCTATCAAATGTAATTTATATATACTTTTAATTAAGTAAAAACTTATATAGGATGGGTCATAATTATTAAGAGTAGTGACTATCTTTATGTTTTGACTTGTATATACAAGTCAGTAATCCTTTTGTTCCACTTTTAGGAAAATTGAAATAGAATTTATATAAAGATCATCGAATACATAAAAGTTTTATTTGAAATTTAATTTTTAAAAACTTTTGTTATGGAGAATTTAAAAGATATGCCAATTTAGGCAGAATAGTATAATAGTATAATGAACCTCCATGCTTTTGTCACTCACCCCTGAAAACCATTAATTTGTGGCTGATACTGTCCTAGCTACATCTTCATCCCTGTCTTCTTCCCCATGTTATTTTGAAGGAGATCTGATTTTACCCACAGATGTTTAAATGTATCTTTTATTATTTGTAAACATAACCACAATACCATTATCATATCTAAACAATTTAAAATAGGTGTGAGGAGGAGGAAAAAAATATAGTGAGGTGGTGGCATCAAATTTTCAGTGTTTAAATGCCCAATTGTCTCATAAAGTCTTTTTTTCCCCAAAGTTTGTTTTGGACAGGATTGAGATGTGGTCTGCACTTTGAGGTTGGGTGATACGGTTTTTAATTTATTGGCTCCTCAGTTGTTGAAGAAGCTGGATCATTTGTTCTGTCCTGTGGATGAATTAATAAGTGAATTTATTACAGGAACTAGATTATCCTTATGTAGTCAAACGCCAAACCTTGTTTATTTTCCTTGTAAATATTTTCATTCCAGCACTCCTTTTCATTCTTCTGACATTACCCTAGGGAAGGACCTCATTGCCTTGTGTTTAGATGACAACGTAGCCTTCTAACCAGTTTCTGGAACTCACCATATCACCAGGCCGATCTTCAAGCCTGCTCCTGCTTCCTGTAATCTCTTTCGAATCTAGAGCATTTATGATTTCTACTCATTGAGAAGTGCCACTACGTAGGTGGCATCTTTTATATGTTTGTCCCACATTGTTTTCTAATATTTGTACTGCCTTGCTTTTATCTATGTATTTTGAAAACTCCCTTCCCTTCAGGCTGTGGCTGCTAGAAAGCTGGGGCCGCTGCGGCTTCTTCCTGGGTCTTTGGTGGTCTGCACTAGATGATTCTTGATTGACTGCAGTGGTTCTGTTAGTGCTCGTTCTCAAAGGCCCCCTGTTCTGATATTACCCTCAATTAGTAGTTTGAAGGGTGATTTGCAAGTCTAGAGTTGGAATTTCTGAAGGGTACTTCTCAAGACAACAGAGCCTGATGAGCTGTCTTCTTCCACCCCACTCTATGGAGTTCAGTATTCTAGCAATGGCTGTCCTTGTCCACTAGATAGATAGATTATCTTGCTTGGACAGTGCAGAAGTGTGACATTTGCATTACTGTAACCTTTCTAGACTCCCAAAGCACCACAGTCTTTGTTTTGCTTTTGTCACTTTAACAACAATCTTCTGTGTCAATGCTGTTTCATTGGTTATATTTTATTTTTATTTTTTAAGCCATTATAGAGCTAGGTTATATTTTAAGTTCGATGTTTCTTTGTGATCTAATATTAGGATTATACTGTAGAATAAATTTCCATTGGGAAGAATTTCCTGAAGACTAAACAATTCTGTTTATAATGTGTAGATTAGAGATTGCATACTCAGGCACCATAGTCCATATTTTACCCAGAGATATGTTTTGTTTGGCCTGAAGTTGGAACATTTAAAAATCAGGTTTTGTATAAAGATTCAGATTCATTGTGTTTCTTAAATAATCTGAATCTGGCAACACTGGGTTTTCTGCCCTCTTCCGGCCCCCAGCTGTTCCATTCCGTCATTTATATGATTTGCCAGGGCCCTGTAGGCCTTTTCCTTTTCAACCTTGGTGTAGATTCTTACTGGCTTCAGTCACAAAAGATGTCCTTTCCTGACCTTGGCCCTGGGTTTTGAAGCTCACATTATTTTTTCTTTCCTCTAGTTTTTTTTTTTTTTTTTTTTTGTGGTAAAATACTCACAAGAAAATTAATCATTTAACCATTTTTTGTGTGTATACAGTTCAATGGTGTTAAGTACATCCATAATGTTGTGTAACCATAGCACTATTCATCTTCAGAATTCTTCTTAAAAACTGGAACTCTGTGCTCATTACATACGAGTTCCCCATTCCTCCCACCCTTAGGCCCGGGCAACCACCATTTTACTGTCTATATGATTTTGACTACTCTAGGGACCTCCTGTAAATGGAATCATACAGTATTTATTTTTTGTGTCTGGCTTATTTCACTTAGCGTGTCCTCAGGGTTCATCCATGTTATAGCACATGTTAGAATTTCCTTCCTTTTTAAGGTTGAGTAAATGGATAAACCACATTTTGCCCATCCATTCATCGGCCAGTGGACACTTGGGTTGCTTCCACCTTTTTCCTCTTGTGAGTAATGCTGCTGTGAACATGGGTGTGCAAGTATCTCTTCAAGACCCTGCTTTCAGTTCTTTTGAGTATAGACCCAGGAGTGGAATTGCTGGATCTCACATTACTTTTCGAGACCATCAGTCTCTGCACTCTGAATCTGTCATGTTCTCAGTTTTTTCTTTAACTTATTAAGAAGTGTAGCCATGTGAATTCCCTAATTGTTGACATGACTTTGTTTATAAATTATCAGATATTTTTGATGTAGTGTTCAAATTAATACATTATTTTGCAAAAATGTAAAGTGCTACTCTTATTAAATGTCTATTTTTCTTTAAAAATGTTTATATTAACATATAATGACTCTTGTTCTTAAATGAATTAAAATACACACACACACACACACACACACACACACACACATACTTTAGAGACAAGGTCTCACTCTGTCATGTACACTGGAGTGCAGTGGTGTGATCATAGCTCATTATAGTCTTGAACTCCTGGACTCAAGCAGTCCTTCTACCTTGGCCTCCCAGAGTTATATGACTATAGGTGTGAGCCACTGTGCCTGGCTCTAAAATATTTTTAAAATTTCTCAATTTCTAATTCAAAAAATATCTATCAGCTATAACCCATATAAACAAAAGCTGTTATTGCCCTCACTAATATTTAAGAGTGTTAGGGGTTTTGATACCAAAAAATTTGAGAATCTCTCATCTAGATAATGTGCTAGCACAGGTTAATTAAAATTATCTGAGGTACTCACCACAATTTTAGAACATTATAACATTTTTCCCCATATAAGCAATGTCACATAAATGTGTACATCATCCCTGGGTTGCTACAGATGCTTATTTACCTGTGGTATTTCTGAAGTGCCTAGCATTATTAACTAAAACATTTTGAGCAAGTAGTTCTATAAGTTCAGCGTTACAGCTTAGAATCCTAAGAAATGTAACTATTCCCTCTCCTTTTGGGGTTAGGGTGGCAAGGATTCCCTGGTTCCAAACCTCTCTGATTGGTTTCTTGCTATTGATAGAGAGGGTTTGTGGATAAACAGTGGGAACAGGATTTGAAGAACCAAGATGGAATTTTGGTGTCATATGGGATTTTTTAGAAAGCTTTTTTGAGATGGAGTCTCACTCTGTCACCTGGGCTAGAGTGCAGTGGCATGATCTCTGCTCACTGCAGCCTCCACCCTCCCGGGTTCAAGCGACTCTCCTGCCTCAGCTTCCCGAGTAGCAGGGATCAAAGGCATGTGCCACCATGCCTGGCTAATTTTTGTATTTTTAGTAGAGATAGAGTTTTGCCAGGTTGGCCAGAGTGGTCTCGAACTCCTGACCTCAAGTGATCTACCCTCTTGGCCTCCGAAAGTGCTGGGATTACAGGCGTGAGCCACCACCCCCAGCTGAAAGCTTTCAAATGAGTTTCAGGTGCTGGAGGGGTGAGAGAGTGGGCAGTTGTATGGGTGCTAGGGAGTCCCTGTGTCTACCAGGATATTAAGAGGACAGAAGAGGCAGAAACAAGTATCTATGATGGATCCTGGAAAAAGCAAGAAGCCTTTGACAAATCACTGTTGTGCTTACTGTGAACAAGTTGGAATTATTTAATTGTGAATTTGTCAGAAAGTTTACAGTAATGTAATAAAAAATTTAAAAATATTCCTAAGTAAAAAAAAAAAAGGAAACTGTAAAATTTCTAATGTCAGCAGAATGTGGTCACTGTGAGGGAGAAAAGGATGGTAAGACTAACTTTGTTTTTACTTGGAAGTATAAATTCAATTTTCGGGATCTCTGAGTTTTTATGTAGCTGGACTCTTTCTTTATAAGTGTGTATATATATATTTTTTTATTTTTTTATTTTTTTATTGTTTTAGAGACAGGGTCTTGCTGTGGTTGCCCAGGCTGGTCTTGAACTCCTGGCCTCAAGTGATCCTCCCATCTTGGTTTCCCAAAGTGCCAAGCCTATATATATTTTATTTTTTAAATTTTCTTTGTTTTTAATTAATTAATTAATTTATCTTTAGTCAGAGTCTCACTCTGTTGCCCAGGCTGGAGTGGAATGCAGTAGTGCAATCATGGCTTACTGCAGCCTCAACCTTTCTGGGTTCAAGGGATTCTCCCACCTCAGCCACCCAAGTAGCTGGGACTACAGGTGTGCACCACCATACCCTGCTAATTTTTATATTTTTTTTGTAGAGATGGGGCTTCACCATGTTGCCCAGGCTAGTCTCAAACTCCTGGGTTCACGTGATTAGCCTTCCTCAGCCTCCCAAAGTGTTGAGATTATAGGCGTGACCAGCTGCACCCAGATATTTCTAACTTCTTTTAAATTGTTTTTTCAAGATCCAGGGACAGACTGGAATATGTAGCTGGAATCTTACAGATTCTTTATAATTCTTTAAAAAAAAATTTTGGAAGTGGAATTTGTAATGCATAAGAAGTTTTGATTGGAGTTCTTTGTTTTGTTGACATATACACATATATGTACATTTCCACTAAAGCAAACCTTTTTCCTTTTTTTTTTTAGAGGATATAAACAGCTACAAAATTATTGTGTGTTAAAAAATAAATTTTACGTATGAAATGCAAACTATCATAAGAATCGGTGCATGGTAACTGCTGTTCTTATCATTGCTCTTTATTATTTTGTTAGATTACATATTCCTTTCCAGAGAAGATTGGCTGACTTGGTGTTTTAGTCACATGTAAGGAGCACAGGAGCTTCCTTGCTCAATTTCATTCTCATCCAGTGTTACCACAACAGAAACCTGTGTGTAAGCAAAACGCTTGGCCTGTTCAGTGATTACCCCTTCTTAGTCACTCGGCCAGTCATGGCCACACTTGCCACCTGCCCTCTTCTTTGGGGGATTGGGTATAATATGACACAGTGGGAGGAGCCAGACGTTTCATACACATTTGGTATGATTTTGTGTTAGTCATTTTAATATAGTTATATAAGTAGTATAGGAAAACCCTACTGTGGGAAAATCCCTTCTCTGAATGTAAGATTTATCAGGCCGAACCCATATGGTAGCCTTCATCTATTTACATCATGAAGGATGCTTAAAGGTAGGATCGGGGACAGAGGCTGGTTAAGAGTAAGTCACACGTCCGGGCGTGGTGGTTCATGCCTGCAGTCCCAGCACTTTGGGAGGCCGAGGCAGGCAAATCACTTGAGCCCAGGAGTTCAAGAACAGCCTTGGCAACATGGTGAAACCCTGTCTCTACAAAAATAAATCACCTGGGCATGGTGGTGCATGCCTGTAGTCCCAGCTACTTGGGAGGCTGAGGCAAGAGGATCACCTGAGTCTGGGGAGGTTGAGGCTGCAGTGAGCCGTGGTGGTGTGATTGTACTACTGCTGCCTGAGTGACAGTGTGAGACCCTGTCTTAAAAACAAAAACAAAAAAAACAAAAGATTAGATCACACTGTGGCATTGGACCAAGACTTTATGCCTTGCCATTTCCAGAAGCTTTACTTAGGGTTTCAGATTCTGCTTTCATCATTCTGCCTCATATCAGACCCCTTGCAGGTGCTGATTCAGGTCTTCTTGGCTTTACCTCTCCTTGGAGCCTTTGATCACTTTTCAACCCTGGCTGTTGCCAGCTCAGCCTGGGCTCATGCCAGCTTCACGTGCTCATAATCTGACACTTCCTCATGCTCACTCCCTTCCCTCTTTGCCTGGGAGGCACTCGCACAGAAGCCTTGGTCTTTGCTTTCTGAGGAATCCACGCTAAGACGTCCTCTCGCATGCCCTTGTCTGTGTCCTCAGGGATTCTCTTGCTGTGTGTTGAGCTGGCTGTCCATTGACCTGGCCTTTTTGGGCCTGTCTGGTCCCTTTGCCCCCCAGAACTTGGTATGGATAGTAAGGACCTGAACTTAAAGATTAGGAAGAGGATAGGCCAGTTTATAGTTTGGGTTAATTTTTAAATTGATCAACCCCATAAGCAGTAGCAAAGCTGCAGAACAGAGGTGCTGCGAGGGAGTTTAATGATTACCACTGCGTCTGGGGATGGGAAAGGCAAGAGTTGGTTGAAGAGAAGCATGACTCAGACTTGGGTGTGAGTGCTGGGCCTACTGTTTATCAGCTGTGTAAATTTGGAAGTTTATATCACCTCCCTCAGCCTCCGTTTCCTTTTCTGTGAAGTGGAGGTGATAACACTGTGATATGGATCATGCAAGATTACCATGGGCATGAGTGAGTTATTTATGTAAAATGCCTGGTACATGGTACCTACTTAGTAGGTGGTAGCTGCTATTTTGCCATGATTTATTTATTCTTGTCAACTCTCTTAAACAAATTTTATTTATCAAAACATCATATTTTAAGTAATATTCTTTTCAAATAACACTGGCATATATGGTAGGTACTCAATAAATATTAACTGGGTTAGACATGTAGTCAATTATAATACCAGGTTTCTAATAACAAATGATGCCCTTTTGCTTTTAATTGACAATAATCATAGCTGTTGAAGCTGTAGATCTAAGTGTAGTTTCTTCATGCTCCAGACAGCAACTGTAAGATGTTTATTTAAGGGATTGTGGGTTTCCTCTGAAGAGCATCAATTTGCATAACATTGCTCAGAGTTGGTTTCTTGAACTATCATTATCATAAGAAAAGGAACTCCGTGGTCAAGGTCTTTGAATGCTTAGAAGGTGGCAGTAATGCAGACACAGCCAGCACAGCATTCTTGGAAATACAAGAAGTGAATAGAGACTTTAGTTTGTGGATCTTCTCATTGATGACAACCAGCATTTATTTATGGCATTGTTATTGTTTATGTTGTGTTAGATCCTTTGCAAGAGTATAAGTTCTCATGACATCTTACAACAAACGATATAGGCACCATTGTTATCTCAACATTTTCAGAAGGGAAATGAGACTCCAAGGTGTTAAAAGGCTTCCCAGGGTCACATGATCAGAAAGTGGCAGAGCGGGGATCTGAACTCAGATCTGCCTAAGCTCGTCTCTCCAAAACTAGATGAGCTCACGGCTTCTCCTTGCCTTCTAAGATTTTACAGAAGAGTTTCTTCTCTAAACATTTGGAAAAATGTAACTGGTTAATTCAGATTAGATCAGAACTAAAGACATTCAGCAGTTATTGATTGACATCTGATACACATCACTCCAGCAGGGTGTCCTGATAAGGGAAAGATAAATATGACATGCTTTTTTTTTTTTTTTTAAACTGACATTCTGGAGTTAGGAAAAACCCACATACAGCTAAGTGTGTATCATATTCATTAATTCATTCAACAACCGTAGAGTGCCCTCTGTGTGTTTATCAGGATGTTGACCCTAAGAAAACACTGATAAAAGAGAATTTGGTTCCAGCCTTCATGGTCCTTATTAGTCTCGTGGGAGTGTTATGAACTGATCTAAGCCGTTTTGGTCATTTGTAACAAGATATTAACAACCTTCTATGTTTAGAGTTAGGTGAGAGCCTGAGGTCTTCTGCCCAATCACACCACCAGGAGATGTGTTACAATGAAACCATTGGTCATGCCACCTGTTCCTGTAAGCTCAGTGAAGCCACAGCTCTCAGACAAGCACCTTCCCCAGAAGTTCCCCTTGAGAGAGATGTAGCAGGATTCAGGTACTCTTTTGATCAAAATTATGCAATAGAATCTGAGTTCAAGTCTGGATAGAGCCCTAGCTAATGACAGGGAGCAGGATGCTAGGTTTGTTAGTCTTATACTTTGCTGTCCTAAGAATGGAGGAACCTGTATCATATATATATGTGTGTATATATGTGTGTGTGTGTGTGTGTGTGTGTGTGTGTGTGTGTGTATATATATTTTTTTTAAGACGGAGTCTGGCTCTGTCGCCCAGGCTGGAGTGCAGTGGCGCGATCTTGGCTCACTGCAAGCTCTGCATCCTGGGTTCACGCCATTCTCCTGCCTCAGCCTCCTGAGTAGCTGGGATTACAGGCACCCGCCACCACACCTGGCTAATTTTTCTATTTTTTTTTTAGTAGAGACAGGGTTTCACTGTGTTAGCCAGGATGGTCTTGACCTCCTGACCTTGTGATCTGTCCGCCTCGGCCTCCCAAAGTGCTGGGATTACAGGCTTGAGCCACCGAGCCCGGCCCATATTTTTAGTCATTATTTTAGTCACAGTTTCAATGCTATGCACTTTACCAGTGAAAAATTATTTCTAACGTTTCTTTTGCTATTAACAAGCCCTCCATTTCATGCCCAATGATGTACTCTGAAAGGAAAAAAAAAACCAAATTATAAAAAAAAGTTTCCAGTCCAGAAAGGTAGCTGAAGGCACTAGACACTGCTTCTAGAGCAGACTTAAAAAAAATTTTTAAAGTCTTGCTCCGTTGCTCAGGCTAGAATGCAGTGTCACGATCATGGCTCACCATGAACTTGAACTCCTGGGTTCAAGTGATCCTCCCACCTCAGCCTCCTGAGTAGCTGGAGCTACAGGCATGCACCACCATGCCCAGCTAATTTTTCAAGTTTTTTGTAGATTTTTGGGTCCTTCTGTGTTGTCCAGGCTGATCTTGAATTCCTGGCCTCAAGTGATCCTGCCACCTTTGCCACCCAAAGCCCTGGGATTACAGGTGTGAGCCACTGTCCCCAGCCTGGAGCAGAAATTCGCAACCTTTTGTTGGTCATGAACCCTTTGGCAGTCTGTTAAATCATGTGGACTCCTTCTCAGAATAATCTTTCAAAAACAAAAAATACATAAGATTACCAAGGAAACCAGATATGTATTGAATTATACCTAGGTCAGGAGTTCAAGACCAGCCTGTCCAACATGGTGAAACCCCATCTCTACTAAAAATACAAAAATTAGCCAGGTGTGGTGGTGGGCACCTGTAATCCCAGGTACTTGGGAGGCTGAGGCAGGAGAATCACTTGAACCTAGGAGGCAGAAGTTGCAGTGAGCTGAGATCATGACATTGCACTCCAGCCTGGGCAACAAGTGCAAAACTCCATCTCAAAAAATAAAAATGTGTAAACCACTGTAGCAGTTAGTATAAAATGCTTTTTATTAATAAGTGGCAGAAAATATTAAATATTTCATAACTTGAGATGAGGATTGACTATAATTGAAATAAATATTTTATGTTGTGATTTAATAAAAATAGGTTAACTACCTTATTGAATCCTTATTGAATAAGGTACATCAAAAGCCTGAAAGAAATGGTATAAAAATGTATCTGTGCATATAGCTGATGCATCCTAGAAGATTAATCGGTCATCCTACTTTAGCTGTTTCAAGGTACTTTGCCTTCCAATTGATGGCCTGTCTTAGGGATGAGTATTAACCCATTTATGCCTGAGGTTGCAATTTTTGCACTCAGACCTTAGTGATGACCTTGAGCAGAATATAAATAATGCCCATAAATTAAGAACAGATGAAAATAATTGCTTCCATTTTCCAACCTGGAAATCTACACTTCAGTAGCTACGATTAACAACTAAACTTAAACAGAAGCTATTTGCTAAGAAATCATAGCTTAAATCAGACCATCAGTCTGTCAATATGAAAGTGAAAATTTAAAATATGGAAGTGAAACATGGGATGAAGAGAAGAACACATGTCAGAGACCACGCGGGTGTAAATTTTAACATTTAGTCTTGACTGTTCTTAAGATCTTCACTGCTTTCTGGTAAGTTAAAAACAAATCATTCTGAGCAGCAATCTCGGAGAGCTTAGATAAAGAGACACCTCTCCTGGGCCTGGGAAAGTGATGGAATTGCTCCAAGGGTTGGATGGGTAAGCGTCTGGGGAGCGGACACCCGTGGGCTTTCCGGGCCACCTACCCACAGGCTCCTAAACAATGACCTTCAGGTGAAGGGCTCCCATGCTTCAAATACAAGGCCAGCAGCTTAATCTGAACCCGCCCATTAAAAAGCTTTTGGACCAGGAACCAGCTGACTGTTAATGCAGGTGGTGAGTTAGGTATGTTTTTATAAAACTCCCATTTAGCTCCAATCATCTAAAATTCCATCTATAATGTGAAGAGCTACAGACCCTAGTTACTTACATGCCAGGCAGTCATGTGAGTTCAAATTACTTTTATGGTCTCTTGAATCTGTTTATTAGAGAATTCACTGTGCTGCCAGGACCTTCTCTCTTCTCCTGGAACTAGGAAGTTGGGACTTACTAAGGTGTTGTATTTTACATCAAAGATGAATCAATCCATCTCTAGATCCTGCATGCATTCAGTGCAGAAGGTAGGTTAGGTATGTTTTTATAAAACCTCCATTTAACTCCAGTCATTTGAAATTCCATCTATAATGTGAAGAGCTACAGACCCTAGTTACTTATGTGCCAGGCAGTCATGCTCTTGACCTTAAACGTTCCCTCTCGCTTCACTCTTGCGTTCTTGCAAACTGCTAGCAAATGGGCCAGATTGTCAATGTTTCCTTTGCTGCTATCTGGTGCAAGCGTCTGACAACTGTGAGCTTAGTCACCATATAATGAACATTTGGAAACTGTGTTACTGGTGTTCCTATCTAGTCGGGGGACTAAGGTGGTGCTTAGTGTAAACATTAGCTTGTGATTACAATAAAATCCTGCCCAGACGAACATTCTTTAGTTGGAGAGAGACGCTGGTAACACAGGGAATCGATCCAGCCAGGCACAGGAAGGTTTAAAACTGCTGGTAAAAATCTCTGCTTAGAAACACTGAACTTTTATTCCCTATTTTGTGGATACTGTCTAGTATAAAAACAAATGTTTAGATTTCCAGGCTGGAAAGTTTTTTTTCACCTGTTCCTGACGCTTGGCAGGCAGGGCACACCTCCACTGTATCTTCGCCGGCATCATTTCAACAGCCTTTGACCTGATCTATCTCCAGTCACACTCCCACCTAAGCATCAGCGCAATCTTGCATTGAGTAGTTTTGAGTCCAGAGGAGCCAGACAGACCTAGTTTTGACTCAGGATGTTACTTAATCTCTCTATGCCTGTTTCTCTATCTGTAAAATGCAAATAATAGGGTTGTTGTGAGGACTAAACGTATTAATATGCATAAAATGCCCATAACTGTGGCTGGACTAATCTGTCCTTCACATGCGGAAAAAGCTTCTGTGCCTTCCCGTCTTCCACATGTGGCCCTGCCTTTCTACCTTCCCACACTGTCGTGCTATTCTCTATCTGAAACAGCTTCAACTCCAAACCACAGAAAACAAAGACCTTGTGACATATCTTTCCATGATGTCTTTTTCAACCTTAAATAAGGAATAACAGTAATGACAACTTTCATTCTTTCCACTTTTTTCCTAGCAGCTGTAACACATATCACTGTACTCATGTTTGCCAGATCCTCTTATAGTTTCTTTAAAATACTTCAGCATAACTGCATTGCACTTCATGGCTCACCCGTTTGGAACTCCTCATAACTCCTCACTGTATTCATTTGTACAGAAGTCTCATAATCCCTATTAAATTATACCCAAAAAAGTGATATAGATGCAGGCACTAGTTTTAATCCACACATAGGAATAACTAATTAACATTTGATATTCTGATTACGAGTACACACTCCAGGGTGGATAAGGTAGTGTATGAACACCTCTAATCAAGGATGCATGCTCTAGAATAAGGATTCTTAACGTGGATAGAATGAATGGGGTGGGGGGGTCTATAAACATGGATGGGGAAAAGGTTATACTTTTATTTCTCAGTAACTTACAAATGAAATTTAGTGATTCCTTCAATTATTAACATAGGTAATGAATTATAGTATTAGCAGTACCTGCGACTTTGTCACCAATACAAATCACAGCTGTTTTCATATCACATTCTCATTGTTACAAATATCTTTAGATGTTTACATTCAACACAACTTTGAAGTTGAAGCAATTATTCCCAATGCTAGACCTTGTTAGTTAATAATAAATAAGTCACTGTGCCCGGCCAGTGGTTTACACTTCTGTATACTCTCTTCTTTTATTAAATACTTAGGAAAAAAGCCCAGTATTGATGTTTAAGAAAACTGAGGCCGGGCACAGTGGCTCACACCTGTAATTCCAGCACTCTGGGAGGCTGAGGCGGGCGGATCACGAGGTCAGGAGATTGAGACCATCCTGGCTAACACAGTGAAACCCCGTCTCTACTAAAAATACAAAAAATTAGCTGGGCGTGGTGGCAGGTGCCTGTAGTCCCAGCTACTCGGAAGGCTGAGGCAGGAGAATCACTTGAACGTGGGAGGTGGAGGTTGCAGTGAGCTGAGATCACGCCACTGGACTCCAGCCTGTCTCAAAGAAAATTGATAGAATTCCTTCTCATTCTTATTTTCAAAAATACAATATACCAGAGTTGGATTACTTAATAACATACATTAACCAGAGGAATACCCTATCTTTATCATCTGGCTTGTTTTATTAATAGCTGCTAATTTTAGTTACGTGTTAAATTTTATTGCAGATTAATTACTAAGAAATAGCATATTGATCTGTCTTTTATCCATTTAAATTGTTAGATATACATAATTCAAATTCACCCTTGGTTACTTTTAGTAATCTTATAGAATGTATTTTATAATCTAGTTCTCTGTGAAGTGGCTTTTAAAACTTTTGTTTGAATTTTAAAATGAGGCCAAGTTGTCTTGTACAGAAAATGTTTGATTTAGAAGATTTTTTTTTTTTTTTTGAGACAGGGTCTGTCTCACTCAGGCTGGAGTGCAGTGGTGTGATCAGGGCTCACTGTAGCCTTGATCTCCTGAGCTCAAGCAATCCTCCCGCCTCAGCCCCCAAAGCAGCTGGGACTTGAGCGCCACCATGCCTGGCTAAGTTTTTTTTTGTGTGTGTATTTTTTGTAGAGAGGAGGTTTTGCCGTGTTGTCCAGGCTGGTCTCAAACTCCTGAGCTCAAGCGATCCTTGTGCCTCAGCCTCCCAAAGTGCTGGCATTATAGGCATGAGCCATAGCTCCCAGCCATATAGATTTGATTTTAAATATATATATATATAAAATCAATTTTTGATCATAAAGCTGCTTTCTAGATTATATGTCAAATTGTTAGATCACATAACAAATTGTCGCATAAATTGAATCAGCTAAATCTGCAGCTCTGATATTTTGAGGAAAACATATCACGTCAGATAATATTACTTTGTCAAAGGTATAATGAAGTTAACAGTGGTTTGTCTTCTCAACCCATTCTGTGTGTAACAGGTTAAGCAAAGTGCCACTAAGTGAAACAGTAGCAGGTGTAATTAACTTGAAAAGTTATGGCGAAGTCTTTGGCATATACCCAAGAAATTGAGAAAAAGAGTGACTTTTATGATCTGAATCACAACTCTTTTTGCAAGCCATATAGTTTTCCATTATTTGCTTTCAGGAAATCTAATTCATTCTTTAGCTGAAAGATCATTAAAAATAATATTTGACCAACCTGGGCAATGTAGTGACACCCTGTCTCTACAAAAAAAAAAAAAAAAAAAAAAGTCAGGTGTGGGACTTGAGCTCAGGAGTTTAATGTTAAAATGGGCTATGATTGCACTACTACACTTTAGCCTGGGCGACAGATTGAGACCCATTTCCAAAATAAAGAAAACAAAATAATGTTTGATGTTAAAGTACTGTTTGTTTTGTTTTGTTTTTTTGAGACGGGGTCTTGCTGTTACCCAGGCTGGAGTGCAGTGCCGTGCCATGCCATGAACACAGCTCACTGCAACCTTGACCTCCTGGGCTCAAGCAGTCTCTTGCTTCGGCCTCTTGAGTAGTTGGAGCTACAGGCACACACCACCATGACCAGCTAATTTTTTTTTCTTTTTTTATAGAGATGGGGTCTCACTTTGTTGCCCAGGCTGGTCATGAACTCCTGGGCTCAAGCGACCTTCCTACCTCAGCCTCCCAAAGTACTGGGATTGTAGTCGGGAGCCACTGTGCCTGGCATGTATAGGTATTTTTATAGAAAACAGTGATAGAGTGGTTAATTAATAAGAATTTATATTGGAACAAAATTCTTTGGGGAATGTGGAATAGAAATATGAATTCATGGAAAAAAGTAAAGATACAAAACTACTGACGATTCAAGAAGAGGTTTTTCATTTTATAAAGTATCAATAATGAATATAAAAACTAAAAATGTTATGAAATACCCAAATACCAAATTTTCTGGTATTTTGATACCAATGGATATGTTGAAAGGAATTTTGTTTAAAAAACAGTATTTTGGGCATTATCCTTTGCAGCTATTCAAACTTAATTTTGAAAAATCTTGTACATTGACTTAAAAATGTATGAGCAGTTACAAGACTTCACAAAATTCTTTTGGGGCATGTGAGCAATAATACTTGAATTACTCTAGGTGATACATGTGTACCTTGGATAATTAAGATTCATGTTAAAATCATATTGGATACATATTCATTGACTCCTTGAGGAAGATTAAGTTCATATGTGCAATCCTTTTTACCTCTTCTCCTATTTCATTTTTATATTAGTTTTAGTGCTTTTCTGTGCTTCTTTTTCTTTCTTTCTTTTTTTTTTTTTTAAAATACAGGGTCTCACTCTGTTGCCCAAGCTGGAGTGCAGTGGGACGATCACAGCTCACTGCAGGTTGGGCGCGGTGGCTCATGCCTGTAATCCCAGCATTTTGGGAGGCCGAGGCGGGCAGATCACTTGAGGTCAGGAGTTCGAGACCAGCCTGCCCAACATGGCGAAACCCTGCCTCCACTAAAAACACAAAAATTAACTGGGTGTGGTGGCACATGCCTGTAATCCCAGCTACTTGGGAGGCTGAGGCAGGAGAATTACTTGAACCTGGGGGGTGGAGGTTGCAGTGAGCGGAGATCATAACACTGCACTCCAGCCTGGGTGACAGAGTGAGACTCCATCTCCACAAAAAAAGAACACAGCTCACTGCAGCCTCAGCTTCCCTGGGCTCAGGTGATCCTCCCACAGCAGCCTCTTGAGTAGGTGACACTACAGGTGCATGTCACCGCACCCAGTTAATGTATATACATATTTAAATTTTAACATATAAAAATATATTTATAGAGATGGGGTTTTGCTATGTTGCCCAGGCTGGTCTTGAACTCCTGGGTTCAAGCGATCCACTTGTCTTGGCCTCCCAAAGTACTGAGATTTTCTGGGATGTTTTTACATAATGTATTGATACCCATATTTCTTGTTAAATCAACCTTAAACATTATCTCTCTACTCTTTTCTTACCAATATTATGAGACCCCGTGTTTCTCCTTCCTGCGCTCTTTTACAAGCCACCTTTCTTTATTCATAAGTTAACATTGGTGTGTATGTTTGTATGTATCTTTTTCTGTCAGTGCTAGACCGAAGGGTGTCTTAGGCTTCCTCATCCTTCTCTGTGGGCTTATTATCAAAACCCATGGGCTGTTCCATGGAGACTGTTATAATATAGACTTTTTTTTAATAAAGAAATTTTATTTACTTAGAAACATTCAGAATGTCAACAAACCAGCTGTCGCCTTCCCCTCCTTGCCAATTACTGAGTAGTGTTCAGTTAACAGAACAACAGTTATTTTATATAAGCTACATCAGAGACAACTGAAGATGAAAAAGCAACAACCATCCCCATATGTAACTAGCTGTCCTGAGCACTGGCAAGAACCTGCTTTAAATTTCCATGCCATTTTACAGCCCCGTAGAGTACCAGGCAAGGCTAGTGACCACTGGGAATACCATCAGGACAGGGCTCTCTGAAGACACATTGGGTAGTGCAGTAACTATACAAAAGAAGATACTGCACAGTTTAAAAACAAGTCTCACATAGCCTTACATTTCAGTTTTTTTCTTTAAAGGAGTGAGTTATGTACAGGGGGGTTAAATGTTTTATAGACAAAAATATATTAGAACCAACTTATTCATTATCATCATTTTCATTTTATTTTTTATTTTTTTGAGAGAGGGTCTCACTCTGTTGCCCAGGCTGGAGTGCAGTGGCGTGATCTCAGCTCACTGCAAGCTCTACTTCCTGTGCTCATGCGATCCTTCCACCTCAGCCTCCCAGATAGTTGGGATCATAGGCATGCACCACCACACCTGGCTAATGTTTTGTATTTTTAGTAGAGATGGGGTTTCACCATGTTCCCCAGGCTGGTCCTGAATTCCTGGGTTCGAGCAATCTGCCTGCCTCAGCCTCCCACAGTGTTGGGATTACAGGCGTGAGCCACCGAGCCTTGCCTTATTTATTTATTTATTTATTTTGGAAACAGGGCGTCACCCAGGCTGGAGTGCAGTGACACAATCTTGGCTCACTGAAGCCTCTGCCTCCCTGACTCAGGTGATTTTCTCACCGCAGCCTCCCCAGTTGCTGGGACTATAGGCACCATGCTTGGCTAACTTTTTTAGTATTTTTTGTAGAGATGGGGTTTCACCATGTTGCCAAGGCTAGTCTTGAACTCCTGGGCTCAAGTGATCCAACTGTCTCAGCCTCCCAAAGTACGGGGATTACAGGCATGAGGCACTGTGCCTGACCCATCATCTTCATTTTCTTTTCTACTACTCCTCTTCATCGTCATCTTTCTCATCTCCCTCCTCTTCCTTCTTTTTCTTGCTTTTTTACAGCCTTGATGACTGCCTTTTTCACCCCATCAGGCTTTTCTTGAGTTCATATGCAGTAATAGACTTTTTGTGTTTTCCTTCGGCTTAGCAGCCCTCTGGTCTTGGGTCTGCCTAGCATCGGCAGCAGCGTTATTGTTCCACATCTTGCCCAGTTCTTTTCAACATCGCCAGTGGATTGGCTGGGATGTTCTCCTTTGATTTTTGGTCAGTGCTCAGGACAGAGCAAGAAAAAGGCCAAAGGAGGCTCCTTCTCTTTGACGCATTGGGATCCTAGAACTTCTTTTTTGTGTTCTATGTAGTAGGGACAGAGCTTGTCATTTCTTTTTCTGCCTTTGCCGTGTCTGCAGATTTTCTTCTCTTTGCAGACATGACCTTCCAACTCCTAAGCACTTCTTAGGAAGCTCTGAGGAGTTGACTGAAGCCTCTGGCTGCTGCCGCTTGTGTTTGCACAGAGGTTGCATACAAGGATGTTTTACCTTCCCTTTGCCCACGCTTTGTTATTTTTTCTCAGCAAGGAGCGATTTGCCTAGTGCCCGTCAGGCTCTCCCTTGCTGTGGTGCTGTCTCTTGAGTGCAGGGCACTGTAATGGCTCATAGCATAAAGTTCAAATAAATTATCTTTCCCTAAATCCCATCAGTTGCATCAGAGTGTACCACGTTTTTGTTTGCTTTATATAATCCATGACTCTCATAGCTTTTTGTTTTTTCTGCAGTTTTATTTGTGTTTTCTGGTTGTCTTTAGCATATTCTTAAATTTTTGTTTGCAAATTCTTAGCCGTGCCATTCTATTAATTTCCTCCAAAGCTCTGTATCTTAGAATCTTCTGTCTTCTGGTTGTTCTCTAGACCTGCCGTTATAGAGCTGTTGCCTGGGATTTGGTGAGGAATACTTTTAAACTAACATCTTCTGTCTCTCTTTAATTTTTAGCTCATGGTTTCTTAAGGAAATGCATAGTTTAAGGTCTCATGTCTAACAGTACAACAAGGACAAGATGTTGACAGAGAACAGACGTAGGAAAAGTGGCGCCTGGACATTTGAGGAGCGGCTTATGAGGAAAGCTATTTTTTTAGACAGGTTGTAGTCATGGTTAACCTAATTCCTAGGCTCTGATTTCAATAAACATTTGCTGAATGCCTACAATTTGGCAGGCACTGGGCTAAATTTAAGTGCTGAGGATTTCCATTGCAGGAGCAGCAGGATCACCTGTAAGTGTCTGATGACATGTAATAGATGTTAAAGGTGTTCAGGAACCTTGTATTTTCATCCTTAATTACTGTAATTCTCTTATCCCATCCAATAAGCACAGTGTAACTGTGCTTGTATGTCCCTAGACACGTAGAGTATTTCACATGTCGGAAACAGGTTTAAGACGTTCAAAGGGGAATCAGTTGATACCCATACTAAGTAGAGAGCAGAGGTGGTTTTAGGAAAAGCACCAAACTCTCACATTGAATATTAGTGAATGATAGAGCTGATTAATACAGAAAATTATAATGAACCATCTTGCGGGGGGTGTCCTGATAGCCCCCCACACTGGAAAAAACCATGACATTGCAAATTAATTTCTAGTTGGTGGAGTATGGTGGGGGAGGTTTTGAACTAGGCACCTTAGTGCTTTGTCTTCTGGACCTGCTGTTATTCTGGAGTTTTCTCCAAACTAGTTCATCAAAAAGTAACATAAGACATTTGCATCATCTTGCTACTGTAGCCAAAAGACGTTCTTCCTCTCTTACTTGTGAAAGAAATTCTCTCTGTTCAGCTTCCCTTTCTTCCCCCTCCTAGTTTTGAACTGAGATTGTCGCAAGGATCAGTGAGATAGAAGAAATAAATAATAAAGACACTAACACTGAATGCTTATTATGTTCCAGACACTGTTCTAATCTTCATAGCAATCCCATGAAATAGGCTCTCTTGGATGTGTTTTATAGAGCAGGAAACTGAAGCCTGGAGAAGTTAGATTAGTTGCTCAAGGTCACACAGTAAGTGGTGGGGCTGGGATTTCAGCCAGGCAATTCAGTTCCTGAGCCCAGTCTTCGCCACTATGTTTTCCTTTGTCTCATTTCACCTTAGTTACTGATAAAGCTGTAAGAGAAAATGGCTTTCTGTCTGTTGGCCAAGTAGGCTTGCCGACCCCTCATCCCTGAGTGACACACTTAGCAGGCACGGGCAGGCCGGACAATTGCAGGCCTCCTCTACAGGGTGGGGGAGCAGAGCCTGTGTGTACTCATTTCCTTCTCTTGAGTACCACTAATTTGATAGTTCATGTATCCTCTACTAAGAGGTAGAGTGAGACAGCTTAGGGACATCAGAAGTACTACTTTCAGTTCTTCCACATGGAAACATGGGGAACGAGGAATAAGTATTCTTTCCCTAACACAGTGCGCTTAAGACAAAATGTTTTTTTTTTTTTTTTTGGACTGAATATACGTCGATGGACACAGGCCCAGATATGGAGAAAGGGCAGGTTTCCTTTAGGCAAGATTTGCACGGGGAACCTGAAGCTCACATAGCTTCAGCCCTGTGCCACAGCTTACACTTAGTCACATAGGTTTCCCTAGGTCATAGCCCAGTCTCAGGCTGCCCACTTTATTTGAAGGCAAGGGAAAAACAACAGTCCAAATAAGATAATTTGAAACAAGCATCTTTTCATTTAGTTTTCTGCTACAAAGTTGTCTTTAATTTCTTCTCCTGTATCATTTGCCATGGGTGGAATGGCAAAATGTTAAAGTAGAAAGAACATAGTTGTATTTTTTTTAATTAAAAAAAATCTTTTTTGAGACAGAGTCTCACTTTGTCACCCAGGTTGGAGTACAGTGGCAGGATCTCGGCTCACTGCAACCTTTTACTCTCAGGTTGAAGTGATTCTCCTGCCTCAGCCTCCCAAGTAGCTGGGACTACAGGCGCCCGCCACCATGCCCAGCTAAGTATTTTGTGTTTTTAGTAGAGGTAGGGTTTCACCATGTTGGCCAGGCTGGTTTTGAACTCCTGACCTCAAGTGATCTGCCTGCCTTGGCCTCCCAAAGTGCTAGGACTACAGGCATCAGCCACTGCGCCCGGCCTAGTACATGGCTTTAGAATGAGAGACCTAGGTTTGAATCTAGCTTTGTTACTGAACAAATTATTTAACCTGTTTGTGATATGCTTTCTTTAATACTCTACAAAGTGGAGAGGATAAGACCTACCTTGTAGGGTTGGTGTATTAAAGTGTACCAGATATTTGACATTTAGCAGTTTAAAAAAGGTAGCTTCTATTATTATTATTAAAGCAATTAAAAATAGAGACTTAAAAAATAATTTAACAACTTTAAACAAGCAGGTGAACAGTTTTTTCAGGCAAGTCTCCCTTTATCTCCCCTGGGAAAGAAGTAATCAGTATTGGGTGTATTGTCTGTTTATCTGCACACACACCCATGTATGAAGATGAATACACAAAACAAATTTTCAGATATACCTCCTATAGGCAATACTAGTTACCTGTATGTGTGTGCAATTTAGTTTTAAAATTACAATTCATGTCCTCATTTACTTTTTTCCACCAAGATTATAAATTCGCTTTCAAAGCTTTTAATACTTTAAAGCTTTTTTTCTTTGTCCTTCAAGCATTCAAAGATTCCTGTTGCGTTCTTCAAAACATCTTTAGCTTAGTTGACAAATACCATAAACTTGGAAGGCATACTCTTATTAAAAAGGGTCTCACCTTGTCGTCCATGCTGGAGTGCAGTGGTGCCATCATGGCTGACTGCAGCCTGGACCTGCTAGGTTCATCCAATCCTCCTGCCTCAGCCTCCTGAGTAGCTGGGACAACAGGTGCATGCCGTCGTGCCTGGCTAATTAAAAAAAATTTTTGGTAAAGACAGGGTCTCCTTATGTTGCTCAAGCTGGTCCTTGAATTCCTGAGCTCAAGCGATCCTCCCTCCTCAGCCTCCTAAAGTGCTGGCATTATAGGTGTGAGCCACCACACCTGGTCGGCATACAGTTCTATAGAGTTGGTTTGATCAACTGGGACATGAAATAATTTTTTTTTTCTTCTCTAAGACAGTTCCTATGCCTCCCTCCCTACTCCAGGTGTTGCCCCAAAATTGCCATATTTTGCTTGTTAGGTAGGTTGGAAAAGTCTTTTCTGCCCTCTATCTTCCCTCCCCTGCCCCACATACCACTCACTCTACTTGGAGGCTAGAACACGTTTCCTCCAGGATGTTAGCCTGCTCAGAAGACAGGGCTTCATGAGGATGGGAAAGAGCAGGGAAACAAACATAATGCAACTCATGCAGGGAGCATGGAGCCACTGGAACAACAGGTCCTGGAGAGAAAATGCAGTCCTGATGATGTCACAAGACCTGAACAGTTTTGATTTTGTCTCTCCAGCAGAGTATTATTTAGAGGTAAATATTCCTTCTGCCTTGGTTTGGATCACCACTGTATCACAGTCATGCACCCCATAATGACATTTTAGTCAACAGTAGACTGCTCATGTGAAGGTGATTCCGTCAAATTATGAAGGAGCTGAAAAATTCCTGTCGCTTAGTGGCATCACAGCCATAGGTAAAGTTGTAGTGCTATGCATTACTGATGTATTTATGGTGAGGCTGGTGAAAGCAAACCTACTTCACCACCAGTTATATAAAAGTCTAGCACATACAATTATGCATGGTATATAATACTTGATAATCATCATAAATGACTATGTTACTGGTTTTTGTATTTACTACGGTAGACTTTTTATCATTATTTTAGTGTATATGCCTACTACCTATCTTTAAAAAGGTTAATTGTAAAACAGCCTCAGGCAGGTCTTTCAGGAGTTACTACAGAAGAAGGCACTGTTATCACAGGAGATGACAGCTCCATGCCTGTTACTGCCCCTGAAGACCTTCCAGTGGGACAAGATGTGGAGGTGGAAGACAGTGATACTGATGATCTTGACCCTGTGTGGGCCTAGGCTAATGTGTGTGTTTTAGGTTTTTAAGTATAATTTTTTAAAAAAGTTCTAAAAATATAAAACTTCTAGAATAAGGATATAAAGAAGATATTTTTGTGTAGCTGTACAGTGTTTGTGTTTTATACAAGAATCAAAAAGTTAAAAAAGTTAAAAGTTTATAAAGTAAAAACTTTACAGTAAGCTAAGGTTGGTTAGTTTACTGAAGAAGGAAACATTTTTGAAAATAAATTTAGCGTAGCCTAAGTGCATAGTGTTAATGAAGTCTACAGTAGTGTATGGTCATGACCTAGGCCTTCACGTTCACTCACCACTCACCCACTGACTCACCCGATGCAGTGGCCAGTCTTGCAAACTGCATTCATGGTAAATGCCCTAGACAGCTATACCATTTTAAAAATCTTTTGTATCATATTTTTACTATACCTTTTCTATTTTTTTTAAAATTATTTTTTAAATTTTTTTTATTTTTTTGCGATGGAATCTTGCTCTGTCTCCCAGGCTGGAGTGCAGTGGCGCAATCTTGGCTCACTGCAACCTCCGCCTGCCGCGTTCAAGCTATTTTCCTGCCTCAGTCTCCTGAGTGTCTGGGATTACAGGAGCCTGCCACCACACCTGGCTATTTTTGTGTGTGTGTGTATTTTTAGTAGAGACAGGGTTTCACCATGTTGGCCAGGCTCATTTCAAACTCCTGACCTCAGGTGATCCACCCGCCTCAGCCTCCCAGAGTACTAGGATTAGAGGCGTGAGCCACTGTGCCTGGCCCCTTTTCTATGTTTAGATACACAAATGTCTACTATTGTGTTACAGTTGCCTCCAGGAAAATGCCATACAGGTTTGTAGTCTAGGAGCAACAGCCTATACCATACAGCCTGTGTGCATAGTAGGCCGCACCGTCTGTGTTTGTATAAATACACTCTATGGTGCTTGCGCAGGTTAAAATTGCCTCGTAATGCATTTCCCAGAACATATTCCTTAAGCAATACATGCCTGTATTTAATTGTGGACCTTGGGCAAGTTATTTAATCTTTAAGCCTGACTTCCCTCATTTATAAAATGTGGATGATAATAGGATCAATGCTGTAGGGTTATTGTGAGAATTAGAGAAAATAATATGTGAAATGCACTTAGAATAGGTTTTGGATCCAGTAAGGGCACAAGCATTTATTGAATCTGGATTTGAATTCAAGTCTGCCTAGCTCCTAAGCCATGTTCTTTCCATCACACCTCACGATGCACAGCAGTGTGAAGTATGTTATGTAGGTAGTGACCCCACTTTACTAATGAAGTAGCAGAGAGGTTGAATGAGGTTTAGTGACTACCTAGGATCCTAAAGCCCAAGTTCAAGGCAGACCATAAACTGAATGAGGGCTGCTTACTCTTAGTGCAGAGTACTACTTCTTATAGTGTCATGCCATGAAGACAGTTTAGTATCTTGAATTATCGAATTACCTCTTGTCTCATCAACTAGACTGTTAGCTGCTTGGGACTATTACACCCATGTGCCATCTGATTATACATGCTTAAATAGTTAGAAACTTGAGACTTAAAGGAATAACGATTACTTTAGCATAGTACCTCAGGTACGTGTGTTATCTAGTATGAACATTAGTAATCAAATATACTTTCCCAAAATAAATTAACACATTAATTTGGGCATCTGGACCACAAAACAAGTATTAAATATGAAGTTTACAAATATTTATTTACCACATGACCCAGCTGTTCTACTTTTAGGTACCCAAGGGAAATAATAACGAATGTCTACACAAAGACTGTGAAGGAGCTTGAACGTGGTTAAAGAGGTCAAAGGACTGAATAGATATGGAACAGGAAAATCAGTGTGAATGCGCTAAGGAAATAGTTTGGACCTGGATAGGAATTAATCTTTATAATAGTCTAATGTGGAGAGAAACTCCATTGAGAAAATTTTTCTCTTAAGTGAAGTCTAAACACATCTTTAGAAGATTCTCGGCATCATTGGTTGTTAGAGAAATACAAGTTTAAAACTGCAGTGAGAGGCCCCTATGCTTCCACTTGAATGTCTGTAATCAAAACGACAGATGATGCTGCACTGGGTGTTGGTGAAGATGGGGAGCAACCGTGACTCTCACATCTTGCTGACGGGAATGTAAAGTGGTATATATACTTTGGAAAACAGTTTTACTTTCCTAAAAAGTTAAATATACTTTTGGGTATAAACATACTTAACATGTGACCCAGCAGCTTTAGTCTTAGGTATCTATTCAAGATAAATAAAAATAAATATGTACACAAAGACTTTTTTTTTTTTTTTTTTTTTGAGACAGAGTCTTGCTCTGTCGCCCAGGCTGGAGTGCAGTGGCGCAATCTCGGCTCACTGCAAGCTCCGCCTCCCGGGTTCACGCCATTCTCCTGCCTCAGCCTCTCCGAGTAGCTGAGACTACAGGCGCCCGCCACCATGCCCGGCTAATTTCAAAGACTTATTCTTGAATGTTCCAAGCAGCAGTATTTATAATAGCTTCACGCTAGAAACAGCTCACATGCCTATCAACTGGTAAATGGATAAACAAAATACTATGCACAATAAAAAAGGAATAAAGTACTGATAACATGCTGGGTGTGCATGAATGAATCTCAAAAACACGCTAAATGATAGACACCAGGTAGAAAAGCTACATATTTTATAATATCATTTATATGAAATGTCCAGAAAAAAGACAGTAGGTCAGTGGTTGCCTGGGCCTAGAGGAAATATACTAAGAAAAAAATATGTATGTAAATAATGCTAAGTAGACCACAGAACAAAGCAATTAGAAATTAGCAATTGTAGCAATTAGCAATTCTGGGCTGTATATCAAATGCCGCCTGGTGTTTAAGGAGATCTTTCCTCTGTGGCTGGTTGTAACTCATGCCTCCAAGCTCCGTGCGAGCTCTGGGAATTGTCCAGCTTACACATGCTTCCTCGGTACTAGTTGTTTCCTGGTGATTTTTCTGGCTGCTTGGAGTCTCACCTCCTGCATGTGAAGTTTACTCAGCCAAAGACTGAAGGGCCCCTGAGCAGATTCCTGGAGTTCTTCCTCTGCATTGCTTCCTTCTCCCTGGCCAGCAGACTCTAGCTGCCTCAGCTTCTCAGGTCTCTCATCCCCGGCAACTCAGTTCTGGCCACCAAGCTCTGGCTTGGGTTCCCCCTTCCTGGCCCATGGTCTGGAAAGTATCTATAGGCAGAAAACCTGGGCAGTCGAAGGGCTGACTTCCCTTGTTCTCCTCTCCGGGATCCTCATTTTACTCTGCCTGTTGCCCATCGTCTGAACACATTTGCTTCAGGTCTTTTGGCCAGTTTTCTTGCTGTTTATGGCAGGAGAGCTAGAACCAGTTGTTCTGTCATGGCTGGGGCTTCACACCTATGATAAATGCCTTGTCTGATGCCCATGGCAAACAATACATGGAAGCCAATGCCCTCTCCAAAGTTCTTACCAGTAAATGGTGCTTTTGGGCAGATGAGAGGAAGGTGACCCCTCCGGCCAGACCAATTAGAAGAAGGCACCACTTCTGAGCTGTCTCAGTCTTATGGAAAGCACATGGTGCCTTTTTCTTTGCGCCCCTCCTAGGCTGTGGCCCTTTTCTGCCTGGCCATTGCGGCAGGGCCTGCTCTTTAGCCCCCCTCCCTCTGGGTCAGGTGCCTCCGTGAAGGACACAAACCATACAACTGCAGGCCCTGGCCAGGTGGTCTCATTTTTCCAGGTACCTCTTTTCCTGCAGCAGCGTTTAGCATGTCAGTTGCTGAAGGGAAAATAAATCCTGTTATCCTCTAACCCATTTGTGCTCTTTATGCTCTACTTGTGGCTCATGTTGATGAAAACTCTCTGAAACATTCTTCTTTGGTATTTCTCATTCACAGGAGGGGTTAAATAAATTTGGCTAAAAGTTAAAGGAAAAGGACCAGGGAAAAGGTCATTCATGTTATTTTATTTTGAATCACCATGGAAATAAAAAGTCTCAGGATCCCATCTTAATATCTTACAACTGAATATTTCCTTGTTGGTTCTCGTATTGAAACAAATGTCATCTGCCATACACTTTTTGTTTCTATCAAACTAAATGAGAAATGGAGCCCTGTAAACTCTTGGGAAGAAGATGGTTTCTTGGGCTCATTATTTGGGGGCAATAAGGCTGGAAGGAGGTGGCGTATGGTGTGTTTGGTTGTGATCTCATCTGAGAAAGGATCTGAACACATTTCTGCTGGTGTGCCTGGACAATCAGTTCTTCCATCTTCAAGTCATTTCTAATGGTGAAGTCTGTAGCCCTCTCTCTGGTGAGTAGATCTATAGGACTGTCTGTGTGTCTGTGTGCTCTGGAATGGTATCTGGAATTCAAGCGTTCTGGGCAGTTTACACAAAGGTATACTGAATGTCAATCCTGTGAACTTTTACAACTTATTTTAGATATTTTTAGATTCTGTCCCCTTCCATCCATTACCCTCTGTCTTTAATTATATTTCCCATTTCTTCCTTGATCCATGGTAGTCTGACTACTCTTCCTACTACTTTCGGGCTCTCATGTGGTGGATCAAGGATCTTTTTTTTTTTTTTCTCTGAGACAGGGTCTGGCTCTGTTGCCTAAGCTAGAGTGCAGTGATGCAATCATGGCTTACTGCAGCCTTGACCAACTGGACTCAAGTGATCCTCCTGCCTCAGTCTCCTGAGTAGCTGAGAATACAGACATGTGCATCACCACATCCAGCTTTTGTGTGTGTGTGTGTGTGTGTGTGTGTGTGTCTGTGTGTCTGTGTGTCTGTGTGGAGAGGTGGGGTCTCACTGTGTTGCCCAGACTGGTCTTGAACTCCTGGGCTTGAGCGATCCTCCCAACTCAGCCTCCCAAAGTGTTGGGATTACAGACATGAGCTACCACATTCAGCCAATGATCCTTTAAGTGATCACCCTCTATCTTTTTGTGCCCTGGATGCTAGTTCAGAGTGTGCTTGATGCTCACCTTTTAGTTGTATGTCTAAAACTTGTGCCACTTCTCATTGGTTAGCTGTGAGGCAACAGAAGCACCTTAAGGGACTGTCACACAGATATGCTTAGTCACACCCTGCCTGGAGAGGGGAGTCAGGAATCATCACACAGAATCACAGGAGATGAACTCAAGGAAAAATTAAAGCAGCTCTTAGAATTGGTCTTTGGGAGCTAGAGACCCAGGCCTGCTGTGCTGACCTCCCCTTTCACTGGCCTTTGTGACATTGGACTCAGGCCACTTTAGGATGGTGGGAGGAGCTTGTTCTTTGGATTTCTGAGGCTTAGGTAGTTTGGATGGCTGTGTGAGCTGCAGAGAATAAATGAGATATGGCTGAGTCCACATCAGAACGGAGAGACAGATGTAGGGAGCCTTCTCGCCCTCCATGAGCCTGTTCTTTCTGTAGCCTGGGTATGACTGCCCATGGCGCCTTCTCTATCCAAACTCTCACCTCCCAGTGGTGCCTCTCGCCTGGTTTTCCTCCTTCTCTGGCAGTTCCTTTTTTCAGTGTCTTTTAAAGTTACCTTATTGTAGAAACATAAACTTGCAAGTTAATGTTACTATTCTGTTGGTGTCTTGCATTTACACTTGATCCTCAGTGGCTCTACTTCTTATCTAAGGTGTTAGATGATCAGCCTATGGAAATAAACTAAGACCATGCAAATGCGAACAGACTGTTAACCAGAGTGCACTCCAGCAAGGGAGTCGGCCACCATCACTTGGGTTTGGCAGATGCACAGAAGCAGGCAGGGGCACGCGAAACTTTATAGTGGGGAAAAGGAAACCTTCGAGGGTTTTCTGAGAGGAGGCTGTGGCCTGGGGGAGCTGGAAGCAGACTGATAGAAGTGGATGTCTTAGGTGCTTGTTGTGGGGAGCATACCTGACTTTCTCTCACTGATTCTGAATTGCAAGCAAGGGCAAAAAATAAGAAAGCTAAGAGTCCCTGACCAAGGTCCCACCCTCATGGGCCAATGACCCGAGGTTGTGAATTAGAGCTCTGGTTGTATGCGGTCTGCCCATTGTCTATTTGAATATTCAGTTTCTCCCAAGCTAACACTGACCTAGAACATGGAGCCCCATAGCTCTTCACAAATTGTCTCTAGCGCACTGTTTCTTAACCTTTTTTGGGTTATAGACTCTGGACTATTTTAAGAATCTGAAAGCTATAACTCCTCTGCCTAGAAAAAACCAAAAAACAGTAGCATGGATTCACAGACCCACTGAGGCCAAACCATGGACCACAGATCTCATTTTATTTATACAGATTTAACAGTTTTATCTTTTTTGTGACTGTGATGCAGCATTAATCCATATGAAGTATATAGACTGCTACCTCTTTCTTACACCTTAGAAGTAATTGCCAATAAATTTATATGCAAATATGTTTAAATAGCACTACTTTTATCCTATACCAAGTAGGTGATATGGTAGGTGAGTCAATATGTGATACTGATGAGTAACCTCATTAAGCACCAAAAAGGATACCTTTTTGGTCATTTCAACTAATTTTTATTTAAAGCTTTCTAAGTTCTTATTTCCCTGCCATCAGAATAAATTAATGGAATATCATGGCTTAGCATCCTTTTCAAGATGAACTGCAAATACATGATTTTCTAATGTTGAGATATCTGACTTACTGGATTGTCAGCTCCTTGAGGGCAAGGACTTGTGCCTGTTCTGCAGCCTCTCAGGAAACATCGAAATGAACACTTCAGGGCTCTCCTCACATGCTGCCTGCCCCAGACTGTTTGCCGTGCTTTCCTCGTTCACGTTTCTCTCTTCATTTTTTGAGCAGTAACTGTTGGCTTCTATAATAGTAAGCCGTCATTTCAAACTCCCCCAAAACTCTAAGATTGTTGGAAACAGATGAGCCAACCCCTTCTGGTCTGTGACCTTAAATTAAGTGTATACCTGGCCTCTTCTATAGAGAAAGGCATGGCTTCTATTTTTCTCCATCTTTGAAAGCATTTTTTTTTTTTTTTGCTTTTAATTCAAGTATATTCTGAATAGTTGATAAATGGAATTCCAGTCTTTGGATAAAAAGGTGTATTAATGAGTCTGTTGAAACTTTTTTTTTTGGATGAGTATCAGGACACTGGGAGAACTATAGCAGGCATGGGGACCACGTAAATAAGGACTGAACAGTTTAGACAAGCTCGTCATTTCATGTCACAGTCCAACAAGCATTGAGTGCCCACCAGATGATGTCAGGCACCAGGAAAGAAATGCCTTCTGTGTCCTCAGGGAGCTTGCAGTCACAGAGAGGGCAATATAGCTTTGATACTTCCTTAGAAAAGAAGACCCAAAAGAATTGGAAGTCCCTGGTAGGGGACAGAGAAGGTCACTTTTGTTTTGAAGGAGAAGTAGGCTGTCACCAGGCCAAACAGCGGGAAAGGCACCCTGGTAACCGAAGTGACTGAGCCTGAAGGATTTGCTGAGCTTTTAGATTAATTCAATGGAGGCATAAGCATGGGTGTAGGAGATTGAGGCTGGAGAGTTGGGGAGTGGTGGTGCTGTGAAGAGCCTTGCTTGCTTGCTTAAGGAGTTAGAATTTCATCTGGGAGGGAGTCGAGAGCCCTTGAGGGGTTTGAGGACAAATTATGACCACCAGATCAGTGTGTGGTTTAGATGCGTGCTTGGGTGAGGGCACAGCTAGGAAGGTGCATGGTAAACCAGGAGGGCATGAAGCAGGGCGGCGTTGTGCCCCACCAGCCACGTGACTTTGCTTCCACTTGGTCACCATCAAACGTCAGTTCAGCAAGGCTTCTCTTGACCACCATGTTTAAAATTTCCACCCCACTTCCACTTCCGCACACCCCATCCACCTTCCTGCTTTATTTATTTCCTTAGCACCTATTATATGACATATTTACTCATTCATTCATTCACTCATTCATTCTATTTTTAATAATTTAAGCTCTTGCAGGGCAAGATTTTTATCCCGTTGTTCCAGGCTGTCTCTCCAGGACTTAGTTTAGTGCTTGGCACAGCAGACTGTAAATATTTTCTGAATGAATGACTATCAGAAGGAAAAAGGGAGGCTGAGGTTGTGAGACATTTCAAGGTGAAAATCATATCTTAGGGATAAACAAAGCCATCTTCAGTTAAGCCGTTTATTCCCTTGTGAGTAGTGAAATAGGTAGTCGTGAAACTTTTGGAAATTGAATTTTCACTCAAGGAAGTTAAGGAAATCTTCCCTAAGCAATCAATTTGGGGAGTAATTATAGTGAATTTCGGTTTCTCTCAACCTGCTGACTGACTTAACCCCCAGACATTGCATCATGAGACAGAATCACAATAATGATGCCATCTAACATTTATCAAGCATGCATCAGCATACGTGTGCCAGGCACTTCACATGTGCCTTTTTTTTCCTTTCAATTTTTTCATAGAGACGAGGTCTCACTGTGTTGGCCAGGCTGGTCTGGAAGTCCTGGGCTCAAATGATCCTCCCGCCTCGGCCTCCCAAAGTGCTGGGATTACAGACATGAGCCACCATGCCCCTATCCCCAGCCTCTTTTTTTGGTGGGGGAGGAATTAGTTAATTTCTTTTTTTTTTTTTTTTTTAAAAGGTGGGGTCTTGCTCTGTTATCCTGACTAGAGTTCAGTGGCACAGTCATAGCTCATTGCAAGTGCAAGCTCATCAGTTCAAGTGATCCTCCCAGTTCAGCCTCCCAAGTATTGAGGACCACAAGTGCGTGCCACTATTCCCCACTAAGTTTTTTATTTTTATTTATTTATTTATTTTTTTTTTGTAGAAATGGAGTTTTGCTATGTTATGCAGGCTGGTCTTGAACTCCTGGGCTCAAGTGATCCTCCCACCTCAGCCTCCCAAAGTGTTGGGATTACAGGTGTGAGCCACTGCGCCTGGCCTGTTTTTAATTTGAAGTACCAAGCTTTCCAACTTGGATCTAAACTCTAGACCTACCACTGGTTATAGTGAAGACAAAGGCTTTAGGTTTAATTTGATTTCATAGCTATTAATTCTAATGACATTACTGCTGCGAGGGACACTTGAATTTGGGATTCCTTGTTTAGCCTGGCTGGGATTAGGTTTTGGAATTTTAAAGCGGGTTGCATTATTTAATGGAGTGCGTAGAATTTGTAATGTAGTCCTGACACGATTGTGATGGCTCTGTCTGTTAGATTCTTAGGACTTGGATTCGGAAGTGTTCTCCTTATTTTCCTATGAATTTGTGAGTCGGTGTTTTTCTTCAAGTCTGAAGAAAGAAAACCCTTTTCTGTTTTCTCTTAATAGGAGGAATTTGAAACTGCAGGGGCCTAGTAGGAGGTGGTAGTTGTTCAGATCTACCTATCGCTGCTGTGTAGGAACTTAAGCCTAGCATTTCCAAGTCTTCTGAATTTTCAAGAGAGTTTGAAAATCCAGATTTTGTAATGTGATGTCTTCTAATTTTCTACTTTTGATCAATACAGTGAGGCCTGAACAAAATGCTTGTGGACCTTTTTTTAAAAAAAATTTTTTTGGTGACAGAGTCTTCCTCTGTCACCCAGGCTGAGTGCAGTGGTGTGATCATAGCTCACTACAGCCTCCATCTCCTGGGCTGAAGCGATCCCCCTGCCTTTGCCTCCCAACATACTGAGATTACAGGTGTGAACCACTGTGCCCAGTCGGGCCTGTAGACCTTGAGTGTGTGGCCTCTGGTTCGGAGATATAGGTGTAGAAAAGGTGAAGGGCTGGGGGAAATTAGTTAATTTCATATTTAGTGAACATTTTCCCCAGATCAATGTAATCAAGTAGAAATTCAGTCATATTAATCTGATCAAGAAACACGATGGAAAATAGGGATTAAATTGAAAACCACAAATACTGAGAGAAATAAAAATCGTAAGCTTTCTTTGCTTGTAGTCTAAGAATATCTTAATCTGTCTTTTTTTTTTTTTTTTTTTTTTTTGGTCTGTGGCCGAAGGCCAGATGTCTGGCCCATATTCTAATCTCTGTATATAGAATACCTTGAAGTTATTTGAATTTGCCATGATTAAAATGAGTATGTATTACCCCGTGAATGTGGGATATGAAATATACTTCACAAAAAACCCTCCACAAATGAGTCAGTATTCTTTGGCCAGATTTAAACTTTCTTTTTATTTTTCTTTAAAATTTTTATAGAGATGGGGGTCTTGAAATGTTGTTCCTGAACTCCTGGACTCAAGCAATCGTCCCACCTCAGACTCCTGAATAGCTGGACTACAGGCCCACACCACTGTACCTGGCTAGATTTCTTAAAGTGATTTCTTAAGCTTTCTTATAGTGAAAGTGGACAATGAAATGAAACTCATTCTGCTGGTGTGTTTCACAGATGAGAAAAGACAAGTGATTTGCAAGTGATTGAGTTAATACTGAGTGTATTCTTTGAATTATGCTATCCCAGTATATGACAGTTTGAAATTATGGAATTTATGTATCAGAGTCTTCATATTTCTAAAGTCCTGTGATTGTGAAATATACTAGTTGCGGTTCAGTGGCGCTATTGCTTGGATATCCCTCTGTTCTCAACCAGTTGTTGTTTGTGTGGGTGGAAGATTAGAATAGAATGGGGTTGTCAAACTTTTTTCTTCATTTAAAGAAGTTTTCTCCAAGGACTGCAAATTACCAGTATCTACCGACTGTCCTGAGTGGGATTGGACACAGGAGATGTCTAACTGCTCTTTTCAAAGAACCTTCGTTTTCTAGGTCTCTTCCTACCTTCTGGGGTAATTGGCACCAGTTTCAGTCTTTTCTTGTATTCTGTGGATGCATTTTCTGTCTTTTTTTTTTATTTAGGTTTTAGGGTACATGTGCACAATGTGCAGGTTGTTACATATGTATCCATGTGCCATGTTGTTTTGCTGCACCCATTAACTCGTCATTTAGCATTAGGTATATCTCCTAATGCTGTCCCTCCCGCCTCCCCCCACCCCACAACAGTCCCCGGAGTGTGATGTTCCCCTTCCTGTGTCCATGAGTTCTCATTGTTCA